>NC_031795.1:5699457-5702736 GCF_001522545.3 Parus major | reverse complement strand
TGTGCCATGTTCCCTGTGTCCTGTGCCATCTGCCATGACCTTCCCCTGTCCCAGCTGCTCCAGCCCCATCCAGCCCCATCCAGCCTGGCCTTGGGCACTTCCTGGGATCCAGGGGCCCCTGCCCACCCTGCCAGGGAAGGATTCCTGCCCAATATCCCATCTAAATGTACCCTCCTTCGGCTTAGAGCCATTGTCCCCTGTGAGGTGAAATAAAATCAGTATGAAAATGGGGGAGGACACGTGCAGGGAAATCTGCACAGGTCGGGCAGGAGGGAGGGTGGGAGGATGCTCAGAGGGATGTGAGTGAAGGCAATCACCAAAAACCCTTTCCTGTTCAACCCGAGGCATTAACGCTTTCCAAAGTGGGAAGGAGTCATTATTTGAATCTGTGTGCACTTGCTGTGGGCTCAGACAGCCCTGCTAAATTTGGACAAACGGCATTGCTATTCAGAGCAATTTAACTTTTACAGACTCCATTTGAAATTCCAGGCCTTTTAAAGCATGTGGTAAAATTCCCTTTTGCTTCACTGAGGCCAGCTATCACTGTCTGCTTTTATCTCTTTTACAGAATTTTGCCATAAAGGCTTGGAGATAATTGCAAAGTCATTCATCGTGGTCCTTTCTTGCATTTTTCCTTCCGACCCAGCTTTGTGCTGTTGTGCTGGGGAAGATTTAGATGGGATATTGGGGAAAATCCTTCCCTGGGAGGGTGGGCAGGACCTGGCACAGGTGCCCAGAGCATCCCTGGATCCCTGGCAGTGCCCAAGGCTGGGCTGGATGGGGTTTGGAGCTCCTGGGGCAGGGGAAGGGGTCCCTGCCATGCCAGGGGTGGGAGGAGATGATTTTTAAGGTTCCTCCCAGCCCACTCCATGGTTCTGTCACTCCTCTGCCGTTTCCATTTTCTCCTTTGCACCCCACAAGCTCCCCTGCAGTCTGTGCTGGGTGTTCTGGGGGGATCAGAGCTCTCTGCTCCTCTGGGATCTGCTGCAAGGGAAGATTTCCCTCTGCAGGAGCCCCAGAGCCCAGGCTGGGGCTGGATCTGCCCCTGCTCCAGGCTGTGACTGTGGAAATGTCAGCCTCAGCTCGTCTCTCCCAGCTCCCCCGAATCAGGAGCTGCCATAAAGCAAAAGCTTACTGGAAAAAATGCAGATTTTCTGCCATTTGTGAAAATTAACTCCCCTAATTAACTTACATGTATAAATGCTCTTAGAATGAAGACATTAAGTTGATTATCTAGAAAATTGCTACCTTGGTACACTCCCTAATGCCACCTCTAAATATGCCAAGAATGAAATTGCTCTTGTGGCATTGTTATGTCACTGCAATCGAATGCTCGCTGATGGAAGACACCATTTCCCTTTTTTTGGCTAAATTTAACCTTTCATTTCAGCCAGTGGCAGCAGCTGAGGCTGCTCCAGCCTTTCAGAGAGCCCATCTCTGAAAATCCCTGCTCTGAAGTGAACCCCCAAGGCCCCGGAGCTGCAGAGATCAGACAGGTTCCTGCTGAGCACGGCTGTGTTTGGGGTCAGCAGCTCCAAGGACATTCCTGATGCTGCTGGGGAGATGCTGGAGGAATTTCAGCCTGAGGAGCTGCTGCCTCCCCCCACCAGCATCTTCGTGCTGGCCTTGTGGCAAAATGGGAATACTCACAAGGAATAAATGGAATATCTGAGCCAGCAGGGCCCAAGCAGGAGTCAGGAATTCTGCATTCCAGAGCCAGGAATGTGTCACCTGCTGTCCCTGAGGGTGCTCAGAGGCAGCACAGCAGGGCTGAGGTGGCCCAGGGGACACTTCCACCCCCAGCCAGCAGCAAATTCCAGCCAAGCTCCACCAGAGCAGCTCCAGCCTCGTCCTGCCTTCCCTGGGCAGGGTTTCTGCAGGGAGGGAGGGCTCAGGACCCCAGCCCAGCTCTGCTGCCCCCAGGGCTCTGCCCAGGCCCTGCTGCTGGCTTTGGTGTGAAAAAAGGCAGTTTTTTACCCCCTGTGTCTAGAGAACCGTGCTGGGGTGTTCCAGTGCTGTCTCCAGTGAGGTCCCTTCAGCTGTGACACCTCGAGGAGACGGAAATTTCAGGAATCTGGGACTTGTCCCAGGCTGCTTTGGTGGCTTTGGCTTCACAGTGAAGAACCTCCCTGCCTGAATTAAACGTCAGATTAAACAAAAACCAAACAAAAATGGCCTTGAACACCCAGCCCCGAGGCAGTCAGGCTCTGCTGTTGGAATAAAATCACTGCAGAGTGAGGAATGTGCTCATCATGCAAGGAAATTTACACTTTATGCAAAGAGAACTTTGTGAGGAGAGAGGACTCACACCTGGTTCATGGACCAAGGGAAGGCAGCACAAAATTCACCCCCAGATCTCCTGGTCACACCTTGCAAATGGCTGAGCAGGACTCAATCAAACAGAAAACCAGATTTAATTTGCACGAGGTTGAGCTGTGATTTTTGGAGAAGCAGGGAGAGAGGAGGGACAATAGGCCAGGTCCAGTTCTGATGATTTAAAATGAAGACTTGATTAACAGCACAATTTCTTTTGACTTTAATGAATACAGGGATTGCAAACTGTTTACAGAAGGGCTCTAACTTCATTTAACTTTCACTAGAGAATGTCTGTGTGTCCCCATAAAAATAAAAGAATTCCAGATATATCTGATTTCTGAGCAGAGCTGTCATCACATAAAATGTCATCATGTGGTTCCAGAACAGAATGGATGAGGTCTCTTAATTTATTGGATACTCCAGCCTGTATTAATTGCTGTCTGTTAAGAATTACAGTATTTCAACCCCTCCATTAGCAAACTTCAAGATGTTTTATTATTATTATTTGGCAATTAGCTGCTGCAATTATCTCTAAAGACTGTTTGAATGGGTTCCCTGTGCTCCTCCTGCTTTTCTCACATCCAGGGAGGCAGAGTGAAGGATCCTTCACAGCTCTCCTGCTGCCAGAGGGGCAAATTTCCCTGAGGTTTTTTCCTGTGGCTGCAGCTCCTCCTGTTGTGGCTGCTCCAAGCCCTGGCTCTGCTTCTCTCTGGTTTTCCACAGGAGCCCAAGCAGGTGAGGTTCAGCATCACTGCTGTGTTCAACTCCTGCAGGGGAGCTCTGCAGGGACCCACAGTCTGTGTGGAAAGGAAAGAACTTCCCTCTGCTGGCCAGGACCCAGAGGAGAGAGGTGACAGGGCTGGAGAAACCCCTGGGAGTGACCCCAAACACAGCCAAGGACACAAATTCCCCATGAAAACCCCCTGGGAGTGACCCCAAACACAGCCAAGGACACAAATTCCC
>NC_031795.1:5695079-5699097 GCF_001522545.3 Parus major | reverse complement strand
ATCCACATCCCATATCCACATCCCATATCCACATCCCATATCCACATCCCATATCCATATTCTCCACACTCCTCAGCAGTTTGTGCTTCCTTCCCATCACATTTCACTTCCCAAGAACCTTTTCCTCCCCATCCCTGCTGCCCAAAATCAGCAGTTCTGGCCTGTAAATGAGCAGAGCTCAGGGTTTAACTCTGCTTTTGTAATGCCACTCCACCAAAATCGGGGTTTCTTTCTTATGACAATGCTTCAATTTTAAGCCCTTGTCTATTATTTTTTCCTTTTTTGTCCTTCTGTGGAGTAACTTGTTGTTTGTCAGAGCCTGGTTAAATGCTCCCTGTGCCTCAGGGCTGTGGAGTGTTTCACCACAGACAGATCAGACCCGATGTCACAGTTCTGCAAATGTCAGAAAATTAATTAATTATGGCCTCGTGCCAGCCCCTTCCCTCTCCTCCCAGTCTGCTTAATGTCAGATTTAGAGACTCGGAGCAGGGAACTCTCCCGCTCCTCCCTCGGAAAGGAAATCTCTGTCCCAGGGGGAATTCTGCTGAGAGGGAGATGAGCTCCACACAGGGAAATCTCTCTCTGCTCCACACCTGGCCTTGGGCTCCGTGTCCTTCTGCTCTTTCCCAGCTCAGTGTCCCAGAGCCAGAATCCTCATAAAGCACTTTATGAAATGCTCACTTTGCAAGCTGCTGATCCCTTAGGATGGGGCAGAGTCCCTCTGCAGCCCTGAGTCTCACCCTGACCATGGAGGGGCTCCTGCTGCCCTCTAAAACCTGAGAAAAATCAGATTAAATGAAGCCCTGCTACATTAACAGCAGTTTTCCAAGGGGTTTTGTCTGTTGCTGATCCCTTAGGATGGGGCAGAGTCCCTCTGCAGCCCTGGCTCTGAGCCCTGAGTCTCACCCTGACCATGGAGGGGCTCCTGCTGCCCTCTAAAACCTGAGAAAAATCAGATTAAATGAACCTCTGTTAAATTAACAGCAGTTTTCCAAGGGGTTTTGTCTGTTGGTTCATCTGTACCCAGACAAAGCAGAATTCCTTGTGAGGGGAGATGAGAAATATTTTCATCTCTTTATGTCCCCAGCCTGGTGAAGATCCACCCTCACCTAAACACATCCATGCCCAACCATTCCTCTTTATTTTCCAGCTCCCCACTGGCTGAATTTCCAACTTCACGCTGCAAACACAGCCCCAAGTGCCGCAGCACATCTGCCTGCTCTCCATATTTTCACTCTTTATCACTAAATATTCCGCTATCAAGACTCCAGCACTTGATCTCACTCCAGGATTTGAGAGTGCTGGTACACGGAGTTCCTTTGTGTGAGATGAGACACTTAACCTTTGCAAAGAGAGGAGCTGCTTTTAATCATTCCTTCTGATTTGCACACACAGAGCGTGAAGCCTGACCCCTACAAACATCCCAGCCTTTTTCTGGAGTGGTTTTTTTTGATATTTTCCCCTCCTCCAGCACTGCATTTACCGTGCAGTAAATGCCATTTACTTTCCATTTGTTTCCATTCAAAGTTTGGGAGTTTGGCTGCAGCCCTCCCACGGCTGAGCTGCAGCAGCAGAAATGCTCAATCCATCAGCAGAGCTCTGCAACCTGCTGCAAATTAAATAAATAAGGGCAAAGCCGCTCCCTTTGGATGGGATGAGTGGAGAGAGGAGGAGGAGGAGGGGGAAAGAGCAATTTGTTTAATGGATTTTATTGATTTAGAGATTAAAATACTCCTGGGGGTTAGATACGGCGAGACCCTGTTTTTCCACTGCGAAATCACAATCACTTACAGGGTCTTTGTGGAAACTCAGAAATTAAATGGAGCTCAATCCCAGGCACTGTCAGCTGGAGGCAGAGAGGTCCTTGAGGGACCTTTCCAGCGCTTTCCAAACCTTCCTGGGAAGTTTTTTTCCCCCCACCCCCAGTGTAAACCTCCCCTGGGCCAGCCTGAGTCCTTTTCTTCTTCTCCTGTCCATGAGAAGGGAGCTCCCCGTGTCCCTCTGCCCCCTTTGATCCCAGGGCTGCAGGAATTGGGGTTTGGGTGCTGCTCCCTGACCCCTCCTTGTCCCAGAGGAGAGGCTGGCAGGGCTGAGAGCTGCCCTGTACACAAATTTAGCTGTCACAGCCAATCTTTGTGGCTCAGACCCTTCTGTGCTCCCTTTTCTCCTCCTGGAAAATGGGGATAATTGCAGCAGCACTGTGACATTTATGGCTGAAAAGCTGTGCACATGTGTAAAATGCAGAGGAGGGTTATTATGTGTCTTATTTACACAGGAGAGGATTCCCAAAAGAGAAGGAAAAAACCACATCAATGCCTTGCTTGGATTTCTAACGAGCTGATTCCACTCAGTGCATTCCAAGCATCAGTAACAGGATCCAGCAGTAAATATGCCCTGCCTGGAAAAGTTCAGGATAAAGGGACCAAAGCAATCGATTTATTTCCCTTTTTTTTTTCAGCTCTTTGCAGCTCCTGCCTCCTTCCTTCATGTGAGATCACAGAGCCTCTTCCCCTGCCCTGCAGACAATGGGATCCTGGAAGAGACAACTTGGATAAAAAATGAGAGGAAGGCTTGCATCTGTCTTGTTAATGATGTTGTATTCCCTGTGTGGTCATCAAAAGCTGCCACCACCTGTTCCCACCTGCTTTGTTCTTCCTGAGCCCAGCACATCCAGCCTCCAGCCACAAGGGCTGGAAATCACAGTTACTTTCCTTTAAAAGCAGAGGTTCCTCAGGGTTCCAGTGGGATCCCACCTCTGGTATTTAATTATACCCAAATAATAGCATTTTAAAAGGATTTAAAGTGCTTGAGAAGCCCATCAGCGGCACAGGTCTAATCAGCAGTGCAGGAAAAGGAGCTGAAATCCCAGAGAGGGGTCACAGCCCAGCATGGCACAAACGGAGATCATCCACAGGAGTGTGCAGTGCCAGGACAAGGGGGATGGCTTCAGGGTGCCAGAGGGCAGGGATAGCTGGGGAATTGGGAAGGAATTCCTCCCTGTGAGGGTGGGGAGGCCCTGGCACAGGGTATCCCATGGGTACCCCACCCCTGGCAGTGCCCCAGGATGGGTTTGGAGCTGCCTGGGACAGTGGGAGCTGGCCCTGCCATGGCAGGGCTGGCTCTGGGTGAGATTTAAACTCCTTCCAACCCCAGCCATTCTGGGATTCAGTGATTCTCTGATTCCTTTTGTCCTATTGCAGCTTTTTACAAGGTGAGACCACGTGGCTGCAGGATTGACAACTTTATATTTAAGTCAGGGGCAACTCTATCACCTCCTTGTACGTTATGCATCAAACATTAAAGAAAAACCAAGATTTATTCATTTCAGGTTGTTCTGCAGAGCTTGGGGCCAGCAGGTCCAGGAAAGCTGTGCTGGAGGCTGTGGAATATCCCAGGAATTTCGCTGGAGGGAGCAGGAGAGGGGATGCAGACATTAGGAACACTTTTATTGCTTTGCACTCGTAGCCAGCACTTTACCTGCACAGTTTGCATTGCAATAAATTTTTCATCTTGGGTTTATCTCCTGTAGGAGCGAGGTCTGAGAGAGGTAAAGCTGCATCTCCAAAGGGCTGCATGTTTTTTTAAACAGAGGCACTTTGAGCTGTTAGTCAGGAAAGATGAATTTTAGATCTGTCTTTGCCATTGACCTGCAGCAGCTGCTTCCTTTCATCTGTGCAATCCAGCTCCCAAAACCTCCATCGTGTGGCTGAGGACTCCTCTGCCAGGTGAGAATTTGTCTGAAATCCTTGAGGGGAAGGGAGAGGAAGGGTGAGTCCTTCACCCCAGTTTGTTCTCACCTCAGCCAGGCCCCTCTGGGTCTGCACCCAGGGCTGGTTTGTGTGGATAAACCCACAGGGACAGTCTGGATCCTGCAGCTCACCTTCAATCTGAGTTCCCTCTGCTCCTGAGTGGGGTTTTGGTGTGACTGGGTCACAGAAAACTCTCTTGGTGTCTCTGTGAGCCCAGAGCTGAGCCCAGCTGCTGCTGCTGCCCAAAGGCCACCCTCAGACATTCCCTG
>NC_031795.1:5693552-5694252 GCF_001522545.3 Parus major | reverse complement strand
CCTCTCAGGGCTGAGGGATGGACATTGAACCCTCTCAGGGCTGAGGGATGGACACTGAACCCTCTCAGGGCTGAGGACAGCAGTGCCAGCCCTGTGCCCTGGCCATCGTCAGGGGCCTCCCTCAGGCTCTGAAGGAGCCCAGGCTGTGCCCTGACAGCCACTGGGGCATGGGGACATTTCAGACCCCAACTCTGGCAGCTGCTGAGAGCCAGAGCTGCGATCACTGAGTGCTGCAGACGCCGTTCTCACACTTGGAATGCACCTCCTCTCCTTGCTCTCAACCAGACATGTACTCACACATCTCATTTACATAGTGCATTAAATATTGAAGATTTGCTGTAATGGCCTTCTATTTCCCCAGCCAAAAACCCCAAGAAATGATTGTTTTCCCTGCACAACACTGAAAACAGAGGATCACTTTAAGTGATCTGTTGTGCACAACCTTGCAATTACACGAGAGCTGAACAATGCCTGTGAGGAGAGGGACTGGACCGGGCAGGTTGAGCCTGTCTGCTTCAAATTTGGCTGGAACAGCCCAAATCAGCAGAGGCTCCTTTTATGTTCAACAGATGCGAGAAGAACCTTCCTCGTTTCCATTCCTGCAGTTGTAATGTGATCTTCATTCCTGCATCTCATTAGTGAGGCACAACCTGCTGGAGGTGGCAGCTCTGGGGCTGAGCAGCTCCAGGGGGAATCTGCA
>NC_031795.1:5677211-5690941 GCF_001522545.3 Parus major | reverse complement strand
TGTCAGTGAGGTGAATGCAGAGACACCCAGCCAGATCTGTATACTTTACTTTATTTCTCTCTCCTAATTGTTTTTTTATTAAACTTTTAAATTCTACAAAAATGATGTGAACCTCGTTTTTCACACTGAGCAATTCCAGCTAATGGCTGGAGCTGCAAAGCACCCCTTGTGATGCCAGGGGAATAAAATCTCAGCAGCCTGAAGGAGCCTTTTCCCTGTCTGCCACTGTTATGGATGTCCTCAGTTACCAGGGATATCAGGCCTTCAGAGCAGGCATTAAGGGAGATTGCTTGGGTCATTATTAATTATGCAGATTCTCCATCTTCTTCTGTCAGAACACAGGAGTTAAATAAACACAAATGGATCAAAGTGCTGCGCCATAGGAACTTTATGTTAATATAGCAGAAGGGCCGGTGGGAGGTGGCTCTGCCATCAATCTCTGAGCACTCAGGGGATCAAACATCCCAGGTGCTGAGGTGGGAAGGGATTTTATGGCAGCCCAGAGGGCACTGGCACCGCTGTGGGCATGAAATGCACTCCTGGGTGCCTGGCCTGAAGGGTTTCTGCTTGGGTTTGACAATTCCAGGAGAAGTGAGCTCAGGGGGAGCTGGGGACACCGTCGTGGGCAGTCCTGCCTCCCTGGCTTGGAGTTTGGAGAGCTGACCTCATTTCAGTCAGGAACAGGGATCCCCAGGAGAGTGAGAGGGAGAATCCCCAGATTTAGTGTGGGAGGTCACTCACTCTGTGTCCAGTGTCCCTGCTGTGCAGCCAGGGGATGAACTCGGGGTGTTCTGCCCAGCAAACAGCCTCAAACACAAAATTCCTGGCTCTGGGAAAGAAACCAAACCAGGAGCACCGGCTCTGGCTGGCTGGGAGCTCCATCCCAGCTCCAGGAGGTGAATTCAGGAGGGAATTGCTCAGCAGCACAGGAGGAGGAGGAGGAGGAGGAGGAGGCACACCATGAAGAAGCAGAGCTTTCCAAGGAGGGTGGATGGACACTTGTGCCTCAGATCTGCTTCCTCTGCAGCCTTGCACGAGCAGGCAGCTCTGCTCCAGCCCATTTATCTCTCTCAGCTTGTGGCAAGGCTCTCCCTGCGCTGCCAAGCAAGCTGGGTGTCAAATCACTACAGATGTGCATAATTCAAGCTGGCACAGAAACTGATGGCTTTTGCATTGGACATGTTTATTTTCTTCTTGCAAGGCTTAAGCATGTCATTTGCTGTCACACATGCCCTTGTGAAATCTTGGCAAGAAATCAATTTGATTCTCAATGTCAAGCAGCTTTCTTTAATGTCTCCAGATAAGGTTTGTGTGCACTGGGTGTATGGATGTACCACCTGGGGTCAACAGCATGGAGCTCTCCGTGAAATCCTCCTGCACAATATTTCAAACAACTCTCGGCAGAGCTCTTGTTTCTTTCCCAGCTCCTCCAGAAATTGCCATTCTCCCTTCCCAAAGGGAGGTGTGATGCTGCACCCCCTGTGCAGGGCACCACGGGGGTTTGTGTGCTCCTTTTGTACCAGTCAAGGCCATTTCTGGCAAAATCCCTCAGGCTCTGGGCTGCCTTGGGCAAGGAATTCTGTTTTCCTCCTTGGACTGGGTGCTGTGGCTCTTGGAGCAGCTCCACAGCCTCGAGGGTCGGGGTTTCTGGGGGCTGAGGGAGGGGTGAGTGATCAGGCAGGACCTTTTGAGAGACGTTTGAATTAACAAATAGTTAATTGGGATGTGATTGTGTCTGTGGTTAATGTTTAGTTGTGTCTCTGAAACTTGCCTGCAGTAAAATGTGGACACAGAGCTGGGGCAGACCCTGACAGGACACCTTGGGTACAGTGACCAGAGCCAGAAAAGGATCCATGGATAAACTCTGGGCAGTGATGTCACCTCCCTGCCAGCTCTGACTGCAGGAAAAGCACAAAAATCTCCCAGCCCAGAAGGTTCCAACATTCCAGCACCATCCCAGTAAAGGGGGGGGTTCCCAGGTGCCACCTCTGGGTATCCAGGAGCCACCTCTGGTTATCCAGGAGCCATCCCTGGTATCCAGGAGCCACCTCTGGGTTTCCAGGTGCCACCTCTGGGTATCCAGGTGCCATCCCTGGTATCCAGGTGCCATCCCTGGGTATCCAGGAGCCACCTCTGGTATCCAGGTGCCACCTCTGGTATCCAGGTGCCACCTCTGGTATCCAGGTGCCATCCCTGTGTTCCCAGGTGCCATCCCTGGTATCCAGGTGCCACCCCTGTGTTCCCAGGTGCCACCCCTGTGTTCCCAGGTGTCACCCCTGTGTTCCCAGGATCCATCCCTGGTTTCCAGCTGTGTTTCTCCAAAGGGCTGTAGCCCCTGCTCAGGTTGATGCTGTCACAGCCCCGGGGCTGCCAGGGGAGGGAGGATTTGCTCTGCACATCCCTGGAGAGGATCCTTGTGGTTCCCCCCATTCAGAAAACGCCTCCCCTGGGCCGGGGCTTTGCTCAGAGAGCAGCTCTGCCCCTTGGTGCACACAAATCCCCTGGGCTTGGGGCCAGCAGGGCCTGGCAGCCACCTCTGCTGGCCCGAGGAGTCTCTGGGCAGAGCAGCTCTCTTCTCCTTCCCTCCTTCCAGAATGTGCAGCAGCTTTCCTCATGTGCCTCCTCCTCCTCCTCCTCCTCCCTGCCTTCTGCTGCTGGGAGGATTTTCCTGGTTCTGCTGCTTTGGTGAGCGAAGCAATTCCTCTATTAATTTGTTACATTTTAGGATTAGAAGAGAGAAAATGAATAGAGCACAGAACAAGTGCAAAATAATCTTTGTGAGAGCGGGAATCTGTTCTGCCACATGATGCACCGTTTTTTCTTTCCCCCCTTCCCCCTTTCCCTCGGCAGAGCAGCTAAAAGCTGCTGTAATTTATAAATTGGCTGTGGATATATTCAGTGTCAGACTGGGAGGGCTGGCCCAGGCTGCCCTGGGAGGCCGAGCACGGAGCTTGCTGCTCTGCCTTGTCCGTGGGCTCTCACCAGAGAGGCTCCAGGCAGCAGAACCGCCTTGGAAACCGTCTTGAGCAGAAGCAGATGGCACCAAAATCTGATAACACTTCCTGAGTGTGAAATCCATTAACCTCCCCCCTCTCCCCATTCCCCAAATTAATATTTTTAAGCCAAATATTTCAGAGTTTCTCCTGAAGTTCTGTGTGTGAAGGGGTTTGGGCTGGAAAGCTGCTCCCCGGGCTGGGGATGATGGTGGCAGTGCCATCAGTGTGTCTGTCAGCCCTGCAGGGCAGTCCCAGCCCCAGGGACACACCAGGACCAGGACAAGGCTCTGAAGGGAAGGGGCTGCAGCCTGGGCCTGGCTCCCCCGTGAGGAGCATCCCCAGGATTCCGTCTCAGTCCTGCAGGGAAGTTTAATTCCTGACAGAGCAGGTTTTTCTCAGACTCTGTTGTTCCTCCTGAGCTGCTGGTGGTGTTTTTAGTGCTGGGGCAGGAAGTGAGAGAGTCCTGGACATTCTGTGGGAAAAGCAGAATTCCCTGTTTGTCTGAGCCCATCTGAACTCAGTCCCCAGCCGGGTTTGAGGGGTGAGGGATGGAAGAGGAGCAGGGTCTGTGCTGATCCTGGCAGGGTGAAGAGGAGGAGGGCGAGCTCAGCTCGAGGTGTGCTGGGGTCCCCTCAGCCCCGGGAGCACCCGCAGGTCCCCTCTGGGCCAGGGGTGCTGCAGGAGCTCTGCATGGAGCTGCCAGGACCTGTCTGCGGAGCTGAGGGTCCTCGGGGCCACCACGAGTGCCAGCCCTTGGCATTCCAGCAGCAGGACTGAGCTCTGATCCCCTGGGGCAGCCCAGAGCCAGGAGATCCCCCAGGAGCTCTCCCCGACAGCTCCGGGGCTTCGCTGGGATCCCCATCCCTGGAATTGTCCAAAAGCACCACGGGCAGGGCTGGGGGTGAAATGGGACAGGACTGGGGGTGAAATGGGACAGGACTGGGTGTGGAATGGGACAGGACAGGGTTGGGGGTGAAATGGGACAGGGCTGGGTGGGAAATGGGACAGGGCTGGGTGTGGAATGGGACAGGGCTGGGGGTGAAATGGGACAGGGATGGGTGTGAAATGGGACAGGGCTGGGGGTGAAATGGGACAGGGATGGGTGTACAAATGGGACAGGACTGGGTGTGGAATGGGACAGGAGTGGGTGTGAAATGGGACAGGGATGGGGGTGAAATGGGACAGGGCTGGGTGCTGGCCCTGGCACTGCTGGCTCCATGCTTGCCCTGGCTGGCTCCACAGGCCTTTTCCAACCTCAGGGATTCCAGGATTCCTTGGCTCTGTGTCCCCTGTGCCAGCCCAGAGCCAGGTCAGCACATCCCTCACAACCACGAGATATTTGAGCCAACAGGAGTTGTACCACTAATGTACAAAATGAAGAAAAAAAAGCAACAAAATGTGATTTAAAGCCCAGGAAAGCTGTTGGTGGATCCTACAGGAAAGCCAACAAATTCCTTGCTGTCTTAACTCGGCTCCTTTCATGAGGGAAATAAGAACAGCAAAGTGGCTTTTGCATGTTTCCATTTCCCAGTGGGAAACCTCATTCTTCCCACAGGATGTCCAGAACTCTCTTGCTTTCTGCTCCTAATGCCCCAGGATTACGAACAACACCAGCAGCAGCTCAGGAGGAATTACAGAATGTGAGAAAAAGCTGCTCTGTCAGGAAGCAGCAAACCTCCCTGCAGGGCTGGGACCAAACCCTGGGGATGCTCAAGGGATGATTCTTCGCTTGTCTGGAATCTTCCCGTGGGTGGAAAACTCTGAATAAAGAGGTGTTAGAGCAGCTCCCTCACACGTGGCACTGCCTTGTTCCCCTCCAGCTCCAGCTGATGTTGGCAGGGGTTTTCCATGAATAAAAGTGGAATAAAATAAAAGAGGATTGGCCTCCTGATGGGTTTTTTTTAATTATGGTGCATTCAGCCCTGAGTGAAGCACCCAGGAGTAAATGGGATTCTCCCACTGGCTCTGCTGGCTTTGGATTTTCCCTTCCAGTGTGAAGTTCTGTATTTCTGGCAGCTGCAGAAGATCCAGGGTTTCTTTAGTCTTGGTACAACTAAACTTCTGTGAGCGCCCAAACTTCCCACAAATGAAATCTGTGCTCCCTCAATCATCTCGGGCTCAGCTTTTTGTGGAGATTTTACCCTGAATTCCAGAGCTGTCCTTCGCTGTGAGAGAAGAAAGGATGTTCAGGTGCTGACATCCCTCTCCAAGCCCATTTGATTTTGCAATTAATTCCCAGTCAGGGTGGTAATTTCTATTGCACTCTCAGTGATCAGAAATATTTAGCAGATTAACATCATTTAGCTTTCATCCTCCCTGGGGAGATAAGAGAAAGGATTAAAGAGACGGAAATGCTGTTGAGGGAGTGCAGCAGAGTCTGGAGCTGGGGAATCAAACGAGGGGAAACAAAAGGAGGTTCAGGAGCCCCTTGGCACTGCCAGTGGGATTTACCCTTTATTTACCCCTCGGGTCCAGCTGGCAGCTCCCCAGGACAGGACACCACATGTCAGCACCCTGGGATGGAGCAGCTGATGGAATTCACACCACTGAAGCTAAAATTGATCATCTCCAGCCTAAAACTGCTAATGGGGTGAGAATGAGCACTCTTCGGTGCTTGAGCCTCTCTTCCTTCTCCCTTTCTGCTTTCCTGGGTGCAGATTCCCTGCTCGGCTCCGCCAGGGAGGAGCGAGGAGCTGCAGAAATTTCATTTCCCCAGCATTCAATCAAGGCAGAATAATGTGTTTAATATCGGAGGCATGGGGGAGGTGGAAGATTCCTGCCCTGGGAGGAGGAGAGGGAAGGAGAGGCAGTCTCAGCACTGCCCTGGCTCGGTGCAGCATAAATCCAACCTCACAGCCGTGAAATACAGGAGGGAGCTGCGCCACAAATCAGCCCAGTGCGAGGAAGTCCCGAGTCAAAGGAGGAACAATTTCATGTGCTCTTATCTTATTGCCACTATATTTCCTCCTTTCTGTTGTTAATGACAAATAAAATGCAAGTGCTGAACAGGAGGGAGGAAATACGGGCTGGAATTAAGTCAGGAGTGTGGAGGTTTGGTGTCAGAGGTGGCTTTGGCTGTGTCCCCCTGTCCCACGAGGAGAGGTCAGGCTCCACCAGAGCCCAGGGGAGCTCGGGACGTGCTCAGGGAGGGGCTGGGGGCAGCTTTGAGGTCTCTTCCAACCCAAACCAGTCTGGGATCCATCCCAAACACAGTGGGAGGGTGCCATTCTCCCAGCCTGCTGGGGGGGAAACTGAGGCAGGCTGGTGTGGGAGCGCCCAGCCCCACCTGGACCATCAGTGCAGGTCCCTGGGGCTCCACTCCTGGAGCCTGGCTTGGTGTTTTATAGAGGAGAAATTGGATGTGCAGCTCCGTGCTCACCTCACTCAGCCACGACTGCTCGCAGGGAGGCTGGAGCAGCGTTCCAGGGCCAGCTACAACCCGAATTCCCATGAACTCTTTGGGAATAAATAACGTTTAAGAGCAGCTGTCAATGGAATTGAGTGCTGCCATTGGATAACAGCCCCTCACAGCCGAGATCCTGCCAGCAGGGACCGGGATTTGGGGCTGTGTGAAGCAGCAGCTATTGATCCCCTCCACAGGCAGTGTCCCTGCGACTGATGGACCTTTAATCGCTTTGTCTGAGAGTGTCTGGTGCAAGAAAAATGGCATTTCTGGCTTTTCTCTTGCATCTGGACCTGCAGCAGGGCTGAGAGGGAGCAGCTGGGGGTGACGGTGGGTGCTAGCTTTGGAGCAGGCTGCAGACCCCATGGGCTCTCATCCTGCCTGACAGCTAGCCTGGAAAATCACAGGAGGATTTCAAAACATCCTCAAAGACACAAAACAGGTGCTGTTTGCCTGCCCTCCTGTTTTCCTGGCAGGAGAAGGTCAGGGGGTGTTGTGCCACTGACCAATGATGCTGATGTGGTGATTTGCTAACCAATAAGAGTTTCCTTTCTGTACTTTCCACCTGTCTGTCTATAAAACAGGCCTGAAGTAATAAACCAGGGGAATTCTCCTGTTTTAACTCCCTTGAGTCTGTTCTTTTGGCTGTTCCCAATTAGGTGACCCCTGTGAGCTGAGGGACAGGAGCAGCCCCAGCCCTCCCCAGCAGGACCGAGCATGGACACGGATATTTACAGCAGAAAACTTCTCCTCTCAGACAAAAATGTGTATTTATGTGTGAGTGCTCCTTTAATAGGGACATTCCCAAGAATTATTATGAATTTCAGCTGGTGGGCAAGTTTGGTGCATTTAAAAGCTATCCATCACCCAGGGCAGATTCAATAGTCATCATTGGAACTGGGGCTCTCACAGTCCCATTTTTACAACATCAAATGATGTGCTCAATAATAAAATTATTGTTATCAGTTTTAATCTGTCATTGCCAGGCACTTGCTGATTTGCCATATCAGGAAGATCAGCACCACTGAAGTTAAGTGAGATTTACATCCCTAACTTGGTTCTGTTTTATCCGAGGCTGAGCTGACAAGTCGAGCACATCCCCAGGGGAGATTCAGTCCTGTCTGAATCCTTGCCTGGCACTGGGTGGTTTTGAGGTCCCTTCCATGGGGAGGAAGCTCTGCAGAGGAACCTGGATGGATCCCACCCTAACTCAGGGCCTAAATTCAGAAAAAAAAACAAATCTCACATTTGCTTTGTCAGTCCCTGAAATGCTCTCGAGCATTTTACCCCAAATCTTTCCCCTCTGGGTCAAAGAGGGATTGCTCCTGCTGCTGGCACGTTCAGGATTTTAGCAGAGAGAGGTTCTGGCTGTGTGTGGATCCTCAACATCTGCTCTGGGACCCACCTGCTGCAGCCTCCTCCTCCTCTGCCATATGGAACTGCACTGACACGCTCGTGACAATAAATCTTCTCTTCTTCAGCAGGAAGAGGACGGAACACGGCTGTTGTCCCCCTGCCCCAAAGGCAGGGAGAGCAGCAGAGCCTCTCTCCCATCTGGGTGGTGATCAGCAGTCCATCATCACCCTCAGGGTGAGCCCTCACCTTCCCCTGCTCAGCCTCTGCTGCTTGGCCTCCTGTGGGCTGCAAGAGATGAATCTCACTTTATCTTCATTTGCACCACCAGCTGCAGGATTTGGTGCTGGCCAGGAGATATTTCCCTGCAGCTCTGGGACATCAGGGTGGGGCCCTCAGCTCCAGGGGAGAAAAGGCTGAGGGTGTTTTTATTTTGTCTGCACAGTGAAAATACAGCAAAATGTAACTCAAGGTGAGAGGGCTGGATGTGCTCAGCGCAGGGCACGAAATAACATCCAAATTAAGTCAAAGGCACAGCTTCTGATCCTTTTAATAGGACAGGCTTTTACTCTGCCATAAATTTCCCTGCTCAGCACATATGGATCTTTATGATCTCTGCTTCTAAAGCCACAAGGAGGAGCCACCCTGCAAAGCCCCATCTGCTTCTGGGGCCGTCGTGTGTGCCAGGGCTGGAATTCCTCCATCCCAGAGCTCCCACTGCCCTTGCAGGAGCTGGAGCAGGGCCCTGCTGCCCATCCCAGGGGCCACAGAGCAAAAACGGGGAGAAAGCTGAGCTCTGAGTGTGGCTGTGAAACAGGGAGCACTCGCACTGTGCGAGGAAAGGATCTCATTTATCCTTTAAAGGCGGATCTTGGACTGGGCTGGGAAAAGGAGGCTGAGAGTGATGATAGAAAAAGAGAAGCACAACAAGTGAGCTGCGACTGGAGCTTGCTTCTTGATTGGAAGTGTTTAGAAGGTGATGCTGGAACATGAGAATCAATTAACTCGAGAAGAAATCATGTTCTTCACCTCCTTCCATGTTCCCTGGCATCCTGGTAGCTGTAACATCTGGGTGTCCTCAAGACATTTGATGCATTTCATTCATCATACATGACATTTGCATAATGCCAACATCATACTTTATGCAGATGCACCCTTGAACATTTCACAAATTCTGATTGCTCTTTAAACTCCCCACAAATAAAACCCACGGGGCCTTGCCCACTCCTGAATGTGGGAAAATGCAAGGTCCAAAGTGACTCATTCCTTGCACTGGCACACTCCAAACTCCCTTCACATCCCAAGCAAATACAGTGTCTTCCATTTTATTTTCTTTCTACAGCCATTAAAATTCTATTAGCTGTTTGTGAATATTATTTCATGCCATCTGCATTTACTGCTAAGCCGTGCTAGCGACAGCTGCAATCATTTGTATGCATTTTCTGTGTGCTCGTGGTTGTGGAGGAGCAGAACCTTCCTCGAGGAGACACAGCCAACTGCAGGCATGGTTTGTTTGCAAATCCAAATCCCCACGGTGTTATTTTATTTATTAGGACAACAGAAGGGAAAAGGGAGGATGAGACAAAGGGAAATGTTTGATGTTATGTGACAAACAGCGGTGTTGCTCCTTTTCACTTATTTATTTGGCCCCCAGCCACGGTTTGGGGTGGAAATGGGAGTGGACAGAGGAGCAGACACTTTTTATTCTGTCATGTTTTCACTTGTGAAAGGCTGGGAGCTTCCATTGTGTAAAACATCTATTTTTAATTAACCACCATTTACAAACTGTGGAGTTGCTGAACAGGAACTCGAACAACAAGATGTGATCCCGTGTCAGCATCTGCTGCAGAGCCACCTCTGTTCCCATCAGCTGAGGCTGCAGCCCGTAATTCCCAGCCAAATTCAACATCTCAGCATCACAGAGCAGCAAACTCGGACAGCAACAGGTCAGCAGAGAGGGCAGGGGCTGTGTGGGGGTGACTGAGCATCCAAATCCTCTTTTTTTAATGATATTTATTTCCATGAGTGCCCCGGGGGATGTTCAGCCCCGTGCAGACGGAATCCATGCAGAATTCCAGCCCTGCCAGCTCTGCTCTGGAACCTTCCCTGGGAAAACCATCCCAGGAGAGAGGTTGGTGCCCAGAGCTGGCCAGGATTTCATGGCTGCAGAGCTGCAGGGACAAAATATTTCTGCAGTTTGATGCCTGTGCTCGAGAAAATCTCACCCTCTCCTGTGCTCATGCAAAGTTTGGCTTGAAAACACCCAGGTGATAAATGCTTCAATATTTAACCATGATTTACCTGTGGGGAGCAAAGGGAAAATTATGCAAATAGGGCCTGAATCAGAGCAATGAGCCCCTTTATATTCTCCAGAAAATGTCAAAATATAATGTTTTATGAATCGCTTGCTTTCCTTTGAAAATAAAACACTTCTCCTTTTCGATGTTTGAGATTATGCCTGAACATAAATTACAGAGGAATGGTGGCTGGATTAATGCAGTCCCCAAATGGCAGGAATTCATAAAAGAGTGGGGTTTGTGCTTGGAAGGATCCCCTGTCATTCACCGTGCTCTTGTTATAGATACATTTTATGTTATTGGCTTTTCACAAATATTAAAATGAATGTTATGTGTATAAGAATGAGAAATTTTGTTGTATTAATATAGTTTTCTTTATTTCTGTTATTGATGAAATTTAGAAATAGTGGTATAATACATATAGGTTAGGTTATGGTATAGTATTAAAATAAAAACTGTCTTTGTTTGTATAACCCAAAGACTGAGGAAAAAACAGCTGGAGAACTCCTGCATTTGTAAATATCTTATCCAGATGAGGACAGCAGTGCCCAGAACTCTGGGGGAGGAATTTATTGCATTTCTGGGATCAGGGAATGTAAATCTCAAGAAGATTGATCCATTGGGAAGGGGGCAAGAGAAAACTGAACAGAAGAACCCCAAAGATCCACAGAAGAATGGATGAATATGTGTGAGAATTTCTGGATATGGAGCAGGGTTCTGTTTTTAAGGGACAATCCTTTGTCAGTGAGGTGAATGCAGAGACACCCAGCCAGATCTGTACACTTTACTTTATTTCTCTCTCCTAATTGTTTTTTTATTAAACTTTTAAATTCTATAAAAATGATGTGAACCTCGTTTTTCACACTCTGGATCCCAGTCCTCAGTTCACCCCCTGCTCCAGGGACAGGAGCTGCTCACTCAGTGCCAAGGGCAGCGCTAATGGAAGCAGAGAAAAGAGAACTGCACAGAGCCAGCTTTGAATGGCATTACAAACAAACCAAGAGAAGCTCTGAGAGCGTAGCAAGGTCCCAGGAATGAAAGTCCTGCTCGTCTGTGTGGAGATAAAAACAATCTTTCCAGGGGTGAAGGAGCAAAGTCACGCAGAATTTCCACTCCTCTCATCTGCAGTGTTTGTTCTGGGCCTCCACAGCCCTCAGAGAGGCTTCAACATCTGAGGAAAACAAATTTCAGTGCATCACTTTGAATAATCCTGACTGAGTCATCAATTTAAAACCCCGATTCCTATTAGCACTTCTCCAAAGAGCTTTGATGAGGTTGTGGCTGTTGGCACCAGGAGTTTGTGGCACACGTGATGATTCAGAGTTTCTCCCTCCCACAAACCCATTCCTGCTCACACAGAGCAGCAGAAATTGCTGTTTAAGGACCTGGAAAGGGAATTGAACCCCAGGAAAACCAGGATCTCATCTGCCCCAAGCTGCTCAGGACCAAGAGGGATTTTCAGGGTAATCCCATGGGAAGTCCCTATAGGGAAAGGAACCCTTCTGCAGGGTGGCTGTGCACCTGGATCCCCTGCAAAGGGAATTATTCCCTAGAGCTGACAGCCCCAAAAGCAGCAAAGAAATGTCTATAAATCCTGGGAGCTGCTGTCCTTCATCTCACAGGCTCATCAGTGCAGTGCTGAGCCCTGGCAGAGGAACTGCCACTGGCAGGGGGTGACAATGGCCTGGTGACCTCTCCCTGCACCCACCAGCACACTGCAATCACTGCTGGGAAACCTTCTGGGGAGAAGAATTAAAAAAATAACTGCATTTGGCAGCCTTGAGGGTCACCAGGTTGTGCTGCTGGTCCTGGATTGTGTCAATAAAATGAAATTTTAACCCAAGTTCTGCTGTGTGTGACAGGAATGAGCCTGCAGGGGTGGGCTTTGCTCTTGGGGTTGCCCAGCTGGAGCTGGGGGAGCTTGGAGTCAGATCAGAGGATGGAGAAGGGGCTCTGCTGGGTGTCAGAGCGGTGGGATCAGAATTCTCCTCCCCAGCCCTGCCCTGGAGCTGTCCCCATCAGAGGGGAGTGAGGGGGAGCTGTGGCCTGGCTGGAGGTGGCAGATGGAGCTCGCTGAAGCATCCTGAGAGGAGAGGGCTCCCTGAGCTGCTGCAGCCTCCCCCTCTGAGATTGGCTTCATTTCCTGGGCCAGCAGACGAGAATTGCTGCAGAGAAATGAAGGGCTGACCATCCCTGGTTTATTCTCGGTCCCACTGGCAGCCTGGCCCTTGTGACAGAGTAATTTTAATTAGATTTTGAGTTTCCTCTTTGGAAGACCACAGGCTCCAGATGGCAGGTGAGCTCATCCCTCCCTGTTTTAGGGACTTTGGCCCGTTTTCCTTCTCTTCAGCTCTCCCTGCTCCAGTGCAAGCAGGGTGAAACAGCAAATCAGGCAGAAGGGATTAACAAGGAGTGAAAAACATGGAGCAGCAGAAATGGGATCTCAGCTCTCCCAAAGGGATTGGGAAGAGGGTGCTTTCATCAAGTGAAAAAAACAAAAACCAAAGTGAAGAAAGTCAACCCCCACACAGAAAGGATGAAAATCTGATTTCTCACAAACAAGGCCTGGAAGGAGAGGAGTCATTGCTGGCACTGGAGGATGAGGTGCAGTGAGTTTGAAACACGGAGCAGCATTTCCACGGGGCTTTTGTCACCTGGGGAGGGCTGAGAAAGGTGAAATCATCACTCCAGACCTGCTGCTCCCGAGGGATGGCTCAGGGCCAGACCCTGCAGGGCTCCTCAGCTGGAGCCAGGGGGGTTTGGGGATCTTTCCCAGCTCCAGGACAGCACAGTCCATCCAGCCCAGCACCTTCTCATCCCCTGCCCTGGACACCTGCAGCTCCTGCTGCCCCAGCAGGGAAATCCCTGAAACACAGATGGCCTTGGCTTTCCAGCTAGCCAGAGCAGAGAGGTCTCCTGGACTGTTTTCTTTCCCTTTTGAGAGGAATGATGGCTTTGTCTTTACAAACAAGCTGTGGGTCAGTTGATAAGATGTAGCTATCAGTGAGAGACGACAGAAACAATGGGATGGATTCCAGTAGAAGATGAGAAGAGCACTGAAAGAACACTATGAATTCCATAAAAGTTAAGAAGGGATTATGCATTGTGGGGGGGGAAGGTATCTCTGCTGGTATCAGAAGTACCTCAGGCTATGGGGAAAGAGAGAAGGGACAAGGGGCCGGGAATTGGGATAAAAAGGAGGCTGCGCCCTCCAAAAATTGGAGAGACCCCAGGGGAATGCCCCATGGCCTCTCCCTTTATTCGAATAAAGAAAAAGGACTCCTCTGTCTCCTTTTTGGACATAAACCTCTGGTGTTTGTGGATTAATTTTCCTGACACTTTTCTGAACTAATCCAACCTGCTCTGGACTGGGGACTGGGGGAGCACCGGGAGCCCAGCCTGGGCAGCACCAGCACCCAGGGACTGAATTCCAGCCCCAGAGGGACTGAAAACAGAGCCAACACCCACAGGAAAGAGACCCTCTCAATTTGTCATCACTTCTGTAACTCGATATCGTTCATTTTTGTGCTGGGTACTGCTGTGCCTGTGAAATAAACAGGTTTTTTCCATTTCTCTCAGAGAAATCTCTTCCCAAACTGGTTTTGGGGTGGGGGAGAAGGGCCCTGTGGGTTTGGGGTGGGGGAGAAGGGCCCTGTGGGTTTGGGGTGGGGGAGAAGGGCC
>NC_031795.1:5675418-5676506 GCF_001522545.3 Parus major | reverse complement strand
ATCCAGAAATTCTCACACATATTCATCCATTCTTCTGTGGATCTTTGGGGTTCTTCTGTTCAGTTTTCTCTTGCCCCCTTCCCAATGGATCAATCCTCTTGAGATTTACATTCCCTGATAGCAGAAATGCAATAAATTCCTCCCCCTCCAGAGCTCTGGGCACTGCTGTCTTCATCTGGATAAGATATTTACAAATCCAGGAGTTCTCCAGCTATTTTTTTCCTCAGTCTTTAGGTGATACAAACAAAGACAGTTTTTATTTTAATACTATACCATAACCTAACATATATGTATTATACCACTATTTCTAAATTTCATCAATAACAGAAATAAAACTATATTAATACAACAGAATTTCTCATTCTTACACACATAACATTCATTTTAATATTTGTGAAAAGCCAATAACATAAAATGTATCTATAACAGAGGTAACACAGGGCACGTTCCAGGGCTGCTCCTTCCAGCAGGGGAAGCTGAGCTGGTTTAAAGTGTCCACAACGGATCAGGAACCTCCCAGCTCTGACAATCCCCATCATCCACCCAAAAAAATTCTGCTGATTGCAGACAGAGCTTCTCAGCAGGGATTATTTGACACCCAGACTGTATGTTAGGGAATAAATTATTTTGTTCTGTTCCTAACTGATCACAGTCATGAATTCTGATTTGCTGACACCGAGTCCCAAACAAAAGCACAGAACCTTGTCTAATAGTGCAATGAAAAGGGATATTCAGGAAATATTAACAAGTTTCATATGGTAATTTATGTAAATAGAAACCATAACTCAGTTGAAAAGATTCAGTTGAATGTATAGAAAGAGTCTGAAAGCCAAGGTTCTCATGATAAAACATAAATTGAGACTTAGTCTTTACAACCCAAATGTTGTGTTTTCTGGTACAGAACAAAGAAGGGAAAACCAGAAGCTTCACTTTAATTAAAAAGTGAAACATTTCCCAGTTTGGAGCTCAGGATCTGCAGTGGGGCACTTCTCCAGGATTGTGAACAGAGCCTTTCAAACGGCATCTCTGTGGGAAAAACATTGCAGCATCCGTGTCCCTGGGCAGGGACCCTTCTTGGGGACACAGAG
>NC_031795.1:5670685-5674538 GCF_001522545.3 Parus major | reverse complement strand
CTCTGGGCTCTGGGGTCACCCACTGTCACCCCACCAGACACCCTGATCCTGATGAGCTCCTGATGCAGACCCAAGTGGACACTGAGCTTTCTCTGGTCCTGGATACCTTCATTAAGGTGATCTCCAACCTGCCCAGAGCCAGCTCCTCCATATCTGCTCTGAGCTTTGCAAAGACCATGTATTTTAATTAAAGACTTTAATTAGTCTGCCCATAATCTGTCAGAGCTCTCATGCTGAGACATAATTAATGTCTTACCTCTACCTTGCGACTTCCACTATGTGTGTGCTTTCCAAATAAATCTGCTCTTGTGTTTGAAGGGACAGAACAATAACAGCACTTGGCACTTCCTCCTGCTGGAATAACTGAGCTGTGCATTTATCAAGGGGCTTTCTCTGAGGCTGTCCAAAGGGCAGAGAGAGCCGTGTGTGTACTCAGCACATGGCGAGATTGAGCCTCCAGCACACAATCAATATTTATAAATTGTGCTCCAGCCTTAAGGCAGCCTGGGACATTCTGGGGGTGCTGGGTTTGTTTGGCTTCCAGAAGGAAAATGCCAAAGGCCAGAGACTGAGGGGTGTTGGAAACCAAACTTTCAGCACTCAAAATTCAAAGACAAGTTTCCATTTTGGCGCTGAAATAAGAGTTTACATTGTCAGGATTGCAGCGTGTTGGGTCTGAGGCTTGACTGCCAAGGGGGTTTCAGGTCTGGCTGATCTCTGCCTGCTCCTCCAGCTGAATCACACAGAGTCACCTCAGCACTGCACAACTGGGGCAAGGAGCTAAAGGAAAGGGCTGCAGGATTGCACCATGGGCATCTCTGCTGTCCTGCCGAGATCCTGCCTCCTCCCTGGCTGTGGAGAACCCATCCCTGCCCCATCGTGCCTGCCCCATTGCTCACCCCATTCCTGCTCCATCCCTGCCCCATTGCTCCTGCCCCATTGCTCACCCCATTCCTGCCCCATTCCTCACTCCATCCCTGCCCCATCGTGCCTGCCCCATTGCTCACCCCATTCCTGCTCCATCCCTGCCCCATTGCTCCTGCCCCATTGCTCACCCCATTCCTGCCCCATTCCTCACTCCATCCCTGCCCCATCGTGCCTGCCCCATTGCTCACCCCATTGTTCCTGCCCCATCCCTGCCCCATTCCTGCCCCATTCCTCACCCCATTCCTGCCCCATTGTGCCTGCCCCATTGCTCACCCCATTCCTGCCCCATCCCTGCCCCATTCCTCACCCCATTCCTCACCCCATCCTTCACCCCATTCCTGCCCCATCCCTCACCCCATCCCTCACCCCACCCCTGCCCCACAGCTCATCCCAGCTCTCTCTGCAGTGTCAGGGTGATGTTCCCTGGATCTGGAGCCCCGGGCTGGGGCTGTTGTTGAGTCACTGCCTCAGCCAGGCGTTATTAACGAGGGGATGCTGCGGCTGGGCCGCTAATGAGCCTCAGCTCCCTCCCGTGGCTTTGTTTTTCTTCCCCCTTCAAATTGCCATTTCAGAGTGAATTATTTCTGCCTGCATCTTTGGCAGGGAGCAGAGCAGCAGCACCCCTGCCCTGTGCCCCGGTGCCAGGCTGTCCCTGTCCTGTCCTGTCCCTGTCCTGTCCTGTCCCATCCCTGTCCCTGTCCCTGTCCCTGTCCTGTCCCTGTCCCTGCTCTGTCCTGTCCTGTCCCTGTCCCAGCCCTGCTGAGCAGAGCACAGACCATCCCATCCTCCCATCTGTCTTCCTTAAGTGGCACGAGGCTCCTCGGCACTGGATAGAGACATCATTTTTATTGCGCCAGTTCTGCTGCTTGTTTTTGCTCTGAATTATTTACTCACCCACTCCTGAGTGGGGAGAGGCGTGGGGCTGCAGGAGAGGCAGCGCTTTCCAAATTGGGCGGTGGGAGGAAGAGCAAACAATTTCCCGAGCATCACTCAGAAACTCTGCTGTGATTTTCTCGCCTTTGTTCCATCTCGTGTTAAACATGTTTGTGTCAGGCAAACAACCCACATTAGATGGAATTTCACACCATTCAAAGCATCAGTGTCTGCAGCCTTAATGTGTATTATGTTCAAACATGCAACGTAATCCATCACAAACCCCTGCAGACCTCGCGCTTCCCTCCCGATTTATCTGCTCCGAGCTCCCTCCCCGCACGCACGTAGCCAACCTTCTGTCGGTGGCTTTTTTTTCATTTATTTGGAAACAGCAGAGCAGATTCTCAGTCAGTGTTCGCTATCACAGCTCCTCTGGCTGCCTGCCCGTGGATTTATCCCAGCGCTGGGCCGGGCGCGTCGCTGGCTGCAATCTGCGGGGTTTGCCGGGGGTTTATCCTGGGTTTGTTCCCAGGCTGACCAAACCTCTCTCATCACACCCTGCACGGCTGGCAGGGCCCTCCCTCCCCCTGGAATCACCTGGGGAAAATCCGTTCTTTGGCCAGGAGGAAAATGTTTGGAAATGAGAGGATTGCCAAAGGAGGGAGGGCGGCTCTGGAGGAGCCTGACCCGCGGCGGCTCCATGGGGTTTGCAGCTGAGAAAAGGAGCAAAATGGACCGAAAAGGGGAAAAAAAGCTTTGGTTTTGTTTGCAGGAATTAATGCAAACAAAGACAAAACCAACAAACCCAAACCCAGTCCAGCAGGAAGGAAAAATCTGTATTTGGGCTGAAGCAGAGGAGCTGTGACCCCTCTGAGAAGATCCTGAAATAAGTACCAGGGACACTTCAGATTGTAATTTATATTGAATTGGATTATATAAACTATGAAGTTTTAATTTAAAGAGCAACACTGTGCTGAAAAGCACGCTGGTCTTCACTGAGAAGGCTTTCCTTGCAAAGAGACCGCCAGTGAATTTTGAACCATTTTTGAGTCTATCTGGTCCTCTGATAGAAATAGCAGGAAATATTGTGGCATGTCTAATTTTGTTTTTCACTGGAGACTTAATTTTTTCCTTCAAACTCATTTTTTTTAGCACAGCCTCCCCATCTCAGTTCATTTTTTCGCAGTGCACATCTTCATCTCATCACTCAGCGCTCACCATTTAGCGTATCAACATGGCAATTTCTGCAAATCAGAAAGCAAAGCCATTAACATTTGAAGTGGAAATGTTGAGTTTCTGATCATTAAATAGCTTGGAAATGTAGGAAAAAAATAACCTCCCTCTCCTTTAGTCCAAAGCTCCCAAATAAATCCCTGAGATGGAGGGGTCTGGATGAGCTGGAGTGATTCTCCCACATGGGGTGACAAAACCTTCGTTCAGCTTTGACTTCCACGTGGATCCCAGGATCCAGGGGAAGATGCAGCAGCTTTGTCCGAGCCCTTTGTGCAGGGAAAGGTGTGGGGCAGGCTGTGCCCAGGCTCCCTGGGAATGGACACAGCCCCAAAGCTGCTGGAGCTCCAGGAGTGCTTGGACAACACCAAGGGATGCTCAGGGTGGGATTTGGGGTGTCTGTGGGGCCAGGAGTGGGATCTGTGGGTCCTTTCCCACTCAGGACATTCCATGACTCTCTGAAAGCAGTCCCAGCTGGCTGGGAGCCCCTGGTGTTTGGTGGCCCTGTGGCACCAGCGGGGCTTTTTGCAGGAGCAGCCGTGAGCTCATCCCTGGGGATGTCCCAGAGCTGCCCCTTGCAGGGAGAGGGGCTGGTCCCAGAGCTCTGCTCTGCAGGGCTGGGCACAGACCCCTCCACTGGCCCCAAACCTGTGCAGAGCCCCTCGCTGGGCTTGGGGCTGGAGCAGAAGGGGAGGCTGGGCCGTGCTGGGGGAGCCGTGCTCGGGGCCAGCTGTCTCAGCACCCTGCTCTGCTCCCCCTGTCTCAGAACTCCCTGCCTCAGTTCCCCCTGCCTCAGTTCCCCCTGTCTCAGCTCCCCCTGCTC
>NC_031795.1:5667540-5669740 GCF_001522545.3 Parus major | reverse complement strand
ACCCCAAATTGCACCAGCACAGGGACCCCAGTGGGGGCTGGAATTAGGAATTAGGAATTAGGTGACCTTTAAGTCACATCCCACCCAAACCACTCTAGGATTCTGTGTTTCTCTGACCCTGCTGCTGCTGATCTGGGACATTTGCAGAGTGGAATTTGGAATTTGGGACTGTGGCTGCAGCACATTTGAGGTTCCAAGCTCAAAAACTTCAGTTACATATTTTAATGTGTGTGATTTAGGAAAATATGGTCCATTCCATCTGCTTTGCATTAATTTGAATGACTGATTAAAAATACAGGTTGAGATATTACAGCTCCTAATAATTTCTCCACATGGCTGGCTCTTAACAGATCGAGGGAAAATTGGGAATAAGGCTTTTTATCAATTTCCACAGGCAAGCTTTGCCATAATCCTTTTATTTCACCAAGAAACGTCTTTGTTTGTAGACATTTTATTTGTTTAACAATTTTCCCTCTTTTTCTTAATCTTTTCAGCAATTATGTCATATTCTATAAATATTTAAACTATTTTAATTCTTCACAAGAATTATTCTATTTCACTTTGTCCTTGTCCCAGAAGCTTCAGCTCCTTTCCAGCCCCCTCAGCCTGGTGTCCCTGGTATGGCCATTCAAGCCTCAAAATTAGGAATAATTTTCTCTGGCTTCCCCCAGTGCATTGTTTGTCCTCCACCTGATTTATGGACTCGTTTGGCCCTTGACTTCCTGGCATCGTGGTCTGAATTGAACATTTTTTTTCTGTTTTGTAATCCCTCGCCAGTTTGTCCTGCAGCACGATTTTTAACTTCCTTCAGGTTTTGTGTCCAGGAAAATAAGCAGAATATTGAGTAGGGAAAGAGATGTTTCATTAACACCAACACTGACATCACAAATATATCTTCTAATTGTTCCTCTAAAGGTGAAATCAATAGCTGGGCTGAGACATTTCTAAAAAATTCCACATGGCGTTTTTATTGGAGATGAATGTTGCTGAGAATTGGAGAGCTGCTGTTTGCATGACTGATCTGCCCAATTTGCTGCGTATTTCTCATAAATCTGAGAAGGAAAAAAAAAAATAAAGTTATGTTGAGCTCCTCTCTTCCAAAACCACGGGCAGTAGATCAGTGAGAGAAGGCAAACTAAAGAGCTGAGAGCCATTAGAGCTGGCTTGGCTTCTGCTGATCTCCCTCCTTGGATATTTCCACTTCCCCAGCTCAGAGGATGCATCTGGTGCTGGCCCCGACCTCCCCACGGTGTTCAGCGTGTTTGGGTGGGGTAAAAAAGCACAAAACACGAATCAAGGGGAGCACCCAGACCTCTCCTCACACCTTTGGTGAGCAGTGATTTCCCTCTCAGATATCTCAGATGTCCAAATTGGTTACGATTTGTTTTTTATGATTTGTTTCTTGGCTTTGCCAAGGTCAGCACAAGTGCTGAGCAGCTCTGAGATGATTTGGAAGCCACCAGGGTTTGTTGCTGCAGTGCCCACACCGCCTGCAGCCTGGCTGAGCTCAAACCCGTGCTTCTCCAGGGCCTGATGGATGAAGAGAGCGGATTCTGCAGAGCAGAACTGCCCAGCTCCGTGTCTGGAATGGGAATGGGCTTTTGGGAGGCTCCAAACTGCAGACCTGGGGCAGGGTTGGTCACAGCTGCTCCTTAACCCTCTCCTGGCCCAAAGCTGCTCAGTCATTCCCAGCGCCCAGGAAACGGTGCCAGGTTCTGGTGGTGGTGGAAATGCCACACACAGGCCAGGCCATGGGAGTCTGGGGTTGGTCTGAGGTGGATTGAAGCTTGGGGAAGCTGATTAACCTGCTGAGTAAAGAGGAGCAGGGTGGAAATCAGGAGGTGTTGGGTGAGGAGGCAGTGTGGGCAGGCCCAGAGCTGCTGACCCAGCTCCATCACAGCTGACCTCTCTTTGATGGCTCAGGGTGTTGTTTGTGTGGCCTGAAACCACTCATTGCAGCACTTGCATAAACGCTGCTCCTGCTACAGAGACCTTGGGGCTTTCATTCCCAGTTTGTGACTGCTGGTAAATGTCATCATTTCTTGCATTGTGCAGATGCTGCAGAACGTGCTGTTCCAGCTTCCCAAGGCAAGGTCAGGGTGGGATGACAGAGGGAATGTGTTCACTCACAGTGTTAAATGAAATCTGGGGTTCCAGAGAGAAGCCAGGTTAGTGACAGGGTTTGTAGGGCAGGGTTTGT
>NC_031795.1:5666337-5667387 GCF_001522545.3 Parus major | reverse complement strand
TAGGGCTGGCAGGATGAAGCCAGGCTCACTTTGCCCCGTGCCCTTCCCCAGGCCAGGCTGCAGTGCCACTCCCCAGAGGGGCAGCCAAAGGGTTAACGGGGCTGTTTGGCTGCAGAGCTCGGGGATGGAGGAATCCCAGCCCTGGCACAGCCCTCGCTCCATCTGCAGCCTCACCACTGATATTTTCCCTCGTGGTTTTTCCTTCCCGAGGTTCTCCCGTTCCAAGGCTGGGCTGGGGCGGCAGAGCTGCCTCTGGAACGAGGCTTTGCTCATCCAACCTCCCCGTCTGGGCACTCAGCACAGCTGATTTCTCTCTCCTTCCATCCCATTTCCACCCCAGCACAAATATCAGACAGACTGGAGCCCGTGCAAACTGGCAGGTGCTGTTTTGGCCACGCTGCCTTTTATTGAGAGATAATAAAAAATGCTCTTTTAAGAGCCTGTCCTGTGATGGGTAAAGCCCAAGTGACACACGGAGCGTGAGGCAGTGCTGGGGAAACTTCAGGCAGCTCACATCTCTGTCCTGGTCTGCTCCATCAAACTGCAGAGGGAGCAGGGCGAGATGAAACAGCATCAAAGCACCTTGCTTTTATCAGCTGCTTGTATCTGGTGCTTCAGGTTGGAGCCTTCCTGAGAAAATCTCTGGCTTTCATGCCAGATGTAATCACCAATTTCCTTCTGTGGACGGATGCACAGACTTCAAAAGGCAGATCTGTGCTCTCAGGTGTGCCAGGGGCGCTGGGATTCATCCTGTGCTGAGCAGGGCACGGACCCCGAGCTCCTGAGAGGGCTTTGAGCAAACACAGCCCCGCTGCTTGCAGCTGATCCTGGCTTTAGCACATGGAACATTGCAAAAGTGTGGGGAATGCTCCAGTTCCTGCATCACTCTGTGCACCCACAGCCTGTGCCTGGGAGATCACAGCCCTGGCAAAGGCACAGCTGGGCCAGCCAAGGTGATTTATTGGGCTTTTATTGCTTCTTTCTGGTCACCTCCAGAACGCTGGGCTTCCAAACTGAGCTGGGCTTTCGGGTGGGTTTAATCCCTGCAGG
>NC_031795.1:5659913-5665915 GCF_001522545.3 Parus major | reverse complement strand
CCTGAGCAGTGCTGATCTGAGCCCACAGCTCTGTTCCACCTGCTGGCTGCTCCCAGCTGGAAACGCATCTCAAACCCTGCTCAAGTGACAGATTTGTCATCAAATCTACTCTGTTCTGTCTGGGCTGATAAGGATGCCACTCCATGGATCACTCGAGGAGAGGTGTCTCAGAGACAGAGAAAAGCTCATATTTCTGCTCACTGAGGTGTTGCTGACACAATTTAACATGTGGTACCCAGCTCATTTGGAATTCAGCGCCGACTTCATCCGCATCATAAAGTGAATCCTGTTTTACAATTCCCTTGAACATTCTCTAAATGATGGCATCTGAAAACAAGCAGCACAGTTTATGTGGTGGAGTTGTGCTGCTGAAATGAATTCTTAGCTCTGTAATCCAGGGTATCAGTGAGATACCCTGCAGGGATGGGGAACTGAGGGACCCCGGTGTCTGCACAGCTCAGCCCTGAAATCCCTCACTCCTGGGCTCCCAGAGGAGCAGGCACAGTGAGAATCAAATGGAAGTTTGGCCCTGAATAAAACCCCCCTGTGAACTGAGTCAGAGTTTGGGGAGGTGTTTGTTTTCCTAGGGAATATTGACTTGTAAATATCAAGGCTCTTCTTGGAAACAAATCAGTTACAGTGGAACAGATCTCTGCTAGAATTCCTGGTTCTGATTTCCCAGCTTGGACTGGCAGCACCAATCTCTGCCTCGTTATCTTATCTCATCTCCAGTGCTGCCACTTCCCTGGCCTCAAAAGCAGAATCAGACCCACAGGTGGAGGCCTGCAGCACGTCACATTTGTCATTTGATTCACAACTTCCTGCATTTCAATAATTCAGAGGCAAAGGGCGCTCCAGGCACCGGAGCAGCAGCAGTTGGGCAGTGATTGCTTATCTGAGTCAATAAATGATGGATAAATGCACATTAAAGTTGGACCTGTGCTCCAGGTGTGTAAATCCCCCCTCTAAAGCATCCTCGGAGTCATGGCTGGGACTCCCAGCTGTGTGACAGATGTGAGGAGCAGCCATCCCACAGAGCTGAAGTGAAACTCTTCCATGCTGATGGTTTGGTTTAAAACCAGTTTTACATCTCATGTGTGACGGGGTGTGGAGCTGCTGGGTGCAGCAGTGCCACCACAAAGCCCTGCTGTCCACAGTTCCCAGGGACAGAGGTGCTGGGTGTGCTCTGGAGCCCTGCAGGGTGCTGGGTGCCTGCACAGCACCATCACCCTGAAATTCCAGCCTTCTGATTGTATGGAGCATTGTATTTTTCTATTATTTCTTTTTTGATTGTTTATAATGTTGCTAGTTTCTTTGTTCATTTTTCTTTTTTTCATTTCTTTTTGTTAAACCAAAAAGGGAGAGATGTCACCCTGAAAACTCAGATTTTGAGCTTTCTGACATGGTTTTCTAAAGACTTTCCCAGGACTGTGACTGCAAACATAGATATGTGTACATTCTTTCTGTTCCACGTCTTGTGATGGGCATCTCTCATGGCCAGTGCAGGGGGAAAGTGTTATCCTGACCATCCCATCCCTGGCTGGGGGCAGAAATCTGTAAATCCTGGGAGGAAAAATAAACTTTCTCTTCTTTTCACCACACCTGGAGCTGTGTCTGTGGGATCTGTTCATCTCCAGAAGTAACACAGCACATCAGAGCTGCTCAGGAAACTCTTCCCTCTGCACTAAACTGGAATTGAATATTCACTGGAGGAACCCCAGCGAGGCCAGGGGGAAGCAGGACTCCTGCAGAGCCCTCTGGAAAATGGGTTGGAATCCAGGTGGGGACACAATTAAAGTATTAGGAGCTAAGTGAGATTTTACTGTAGGGTGAGGTTTTATTTTTATTAAGCTGCCTTTTCCTGGCACAGGGAGAACCAAACCTCGCAGGAGCTGTGCCTGGAGCTGGTGTCTGTCACAGATCCATGGCTGGGGTCCACAGAATTGGTAAAACCAGCTGCTGTGAGCAGAACTAAACCATCCCAACCCCTCCAGGCTGTGTCCCACAGCTCTGGGACATCCTCAGGTGCTCCCCAGTTCCCTTTGGGTCAGATCCTGCTCTGCCCAGGCAGGGAGGAGCTGTGGGAGCTGATCCCTCCATGGACCCTGTGCTGCTCCATCCCTGCCAGCTGGGAACCCACTCAGGAAGTTTCAAAGAGAAAATGCTGTGATTCATTCTTCTGTGACCAATGGATTACAGGCAATTATTCCAAAATTATATCCACATTTCCATCCACTTTCTTTGAAAACAAATGGAACCCAAAGAAAAAAGAAGAGAGAGGGGGAGGCAGCTCATTGAATAGTTCTGAAGTGAGAGAAGTGGCTCTCATTACTGCAGCTCATTCCCTGAGTGTTTGGCCTCAGAATCCACAGCTCCTGATTGTTATTTGTATTTTTTCCCAAGAGATGCAGATTCCAGTCCTTTCCATTGCCATTTTCCCTGCCTGGGATGTGAACTCTGAGTTTCTTGCTCTTGCTGCTCCCCTTTGTTTTGTGCTGATACATCAGCACACCCAGCTCATTTTCCAGGAAGACTCAATACTTCTGATTTGTTTGCAATCCACCTAAACCCTCCTGTTTGCCAGATTTCCCAGCCCCTTAATCCAGGCCTGAGCTGAGCATCCAAAGGTGGGGTTATTGCAAAGTCCCTGTGAAGCTGAGCCTGGCTCCTGTGCAGGGATTGCTCATTTCCATGCAGACATCCTCTGAGATTGCAGGAACATGAATAAACGAGGAATTTCTCCTCTTTCCCCTCCCTCCTCTGTGCTCCAGCTTTGTCTGTGCAGTTTCAAAGACGTCGCATTTCTCTGTCCTGCAATCAGGGAGTGCTTTGGCTTGGAAGGGACCTTAAAAATCATCCCATCCCACCCCTGCCAGGGGCAGGGACACCTCCTGCTGTCCCAGGGGTCCAGGGACAGCCACAGCCCCTCTGGGCAAGAGCTTTTCCTCCCCTGTGTCCTCTCCAGGCTGGCACCGTCCCTGTGGCCACCAGGATTTGCTTCTTGAGTCAAATTCTGCCCCTCTGAGCTTCTCCTCCCATCCAGAGTGGGGAATGGCCACGTTTAAACATGATTTTATAGTTCATTTCTGCTGCTTAGCACCTGTTGCAGCTGATTAATGAAGTAGCTGCAGGTCCTGATGATATAAATTAGGATGATGAACACAGAGCTGCACTGAACATCACAGGCCAGGCTTAATTCCTGAGCTGCCCTCATTTTTTCCTGTGAAGGATTCAGTTTGGCTTTTAAGACTGTTGCACACAGAAGAAATGAAAGAATTAATCCCTCTAGCAGGGGGAAGAAAGGTAAATTTGCACATATTTGAAACGTCTCGGATCTCATTTCTTAAACTCCGGATAATGTGGTCAGAGCATCTTCACACAGATCCTGTGGGTAAACACCAGGATTGCATTTAATGATCAGAGTGCTTTAATTAATTGGTTTTCATATTCAATTTGCCTGTGGATACACAGCTGAGTGTGTCCCCCCCCTGCACCCCCAGCTCAGGGGGAAACAAGCGCAGGAAATGCAGATTTAGGCATTTCTCAGCACCAACTCCTGGAACTTTTATGGAGGTAATTGAACAAACCTTGCCAGCGTTCCCATGTCACATCCTGACATCCTCTAATGACTTCCAGCCTTTTGTGAGCAGCAATGCATCTGCCTTTATGGATTTACATAGATATACACCCAGCCTGGAAATCAAATCTAATTTCCTGCCTGCTGAAACCATCTCTAAAGGTAAATGCAGGTGCTGGGGTTTGTTTTTTTTCTCTTATTCCCTTTCATAGTCATGATGCATTTCATGATTTCTTTGCTTTACAGCATCCTTTCAAATGACACATTTTATCAGTTCTCTGGGGAGTATTGATGTTTTGCCCTTTTAAACATGTCATTTGATTTTTTTGATGTTCCTCTCTTACTCTCCATCTGTTTCCTTGTAATGCTTTCATTTGGTGGCAATTTTTCATTGAGTCCCCAAAGGTTGTTTTTTTTTTTTCCAGGAGTTGCCTTGAGCTTATTTTTTTTTTTTTATCCCCCCTTGTGTTTGGAAATGTTTGACCCAATTCCTCCCGTGGGAGTGGGGCTGCTCCTGTTCCCCCCACAGTTTTATTTAGGGATTTCAGCATGCAGAGCACATTTTCCTGCCTTCAGCATCCCTGGAGATTCCATCAGAGAACAATTTTTAAAAGCAAATGAGGAGAAAACCCCTCAGTTACGTTTTTTTTGATTGTGGACAGGGTTTGTGTGGCTTGGGAGAGGTTTCCAGAAAAACAGAAATAAAGGGGATATCAGGGAGCTGTGATTCCCTGCTCCCCTCTGCTTTTCCCATTCCTTTCCCAAAAACAGTTCACAGTCAGATTCCAAAGGGGAATTACCCTTTGAAAATATTTCCACAGGTTTCTCTGAGTGGTTTTTGAGGGAAACACCGATGGGAAGCCGAGCTCTGAAGGTGGGAGCTCCTTCCATAGGAGCTCTCCAGGCTTTCTGGAAGGTTCTGGACTGGAGATGTGCCAGGAATTCCTGAGCTTGGAGCTCCTCTGGCTGAAGTCAGGAAGTCCCTGCCTCAAACACAAAAAATTCAGCTCCTCTAATTCTCATTTTTAGTGAATTTAGTCAAATCTGATTATTTTTAATTTCCTTCTCACTGGCCCAGTTTTCAGCTGAGCAGCACAAGGCCAGTCTGGGAATGTCAGAAATCCATGGAAAAATGTGTGTGAATGCCTCATTCGGGCTCACCGTGCCCATCATGGCCCAGGGACTTGAACAGGTTGGAGCAGAGTTTTATCCCTGGACTTGTGAACACAACTCCCAACTGTTTGCTACTAAATAACTCCTCTGGAAATAAATCCCGAATTATGTTCAGTGTCTGAGCATGGAAGTTGTGTGGGGATAATTTCCAGCTTGGCTGAGCTGATATTTTCCAGCAGTTTTTCACGTGCTGTAAAGGATATTTAGATCAGGCCAATCCATAACCCCGGCATTATCTGGAATAACGTTTCCAGGTCTGTTCCTATCAAGGATGACTTAAGGGACAAGGGATGTTCAGCTGCATTAGCACAGCAGATGGAGCATTATTCCAGCCTGGATGGCAGGAGAACACAGAGCTCACCTCCAGACTCAGCAGATGTCAATTTATATTAACGAGCAGAGGCAACACACCATAGATTGGATTTTCCTTGTAACCTGTCTCCATTACAAAACATCTGCATACATTATACCCCGTTCCAGATGTTTAAAATTAATGCTGTAGCAAACAGCTCCCATTTTTGCCTTTCGCTGATCATTTTTTTTGGCAGCACAGAAATGAGGTCTGATAAAAAGGAGGGAGCTGCTGATGGGCTGGCTGTGTTTGGGAGTCTGTTACACCATCAACTGCACTTCCACAGTGACTGCCTGTCACATATTTATGAGCTTCTGAACCCTCCTGTCCCTTTTGTTATCCCTGGCAGAGCAGAAGTCTGGATTAATGCAGGGAGGGTGAGGCTCTGCTCCCTGCCCCATCCCTCCTGGTGTGGCACTTTGGAGTTGGGACAAGCTCCAAAAAGCTGACACTTTTTCCAGTTTTTTTTGGGAGTTGGGGACAAGGAGCTGTGTGTGGGGCCATCAGGCTGGCCCTGTCACAGCTCCCCAGGAAATGGATGGAGCTGCAATGAGCAGCAGATAAACTCCTTTCATCTTAACACCCTTTATGTTTTTCTTTATCTTTGCCGCGATCTCCGGATGAATTTCTGAAGGGTGCGACCCTAAATCTTCAGTCTGGGTTCAGCTGTAAATCCCAAAGCTGGAGAGCCTCAAAAGAGCCCTGCATGGGAACAGGCAGGGCCTGGGGAATGGCTGGGAATTATTCATGGAATAACTGATCTATTCATGGAATAACTGGGGTAACTGGAGAGGTTTGGGGATTCTGCCCATTCCTCCTCCTGCAAAGCTTTTCCTGCAGCAGGGGCAGGTGGGAGCTGGGGGTCACTGCTCGTGAGGAGGAGTTCTGCAGAGGATGAAG
>NC_031795.1:5657762-5659253 GCF_001522545.3 Parus major | reverse complement strand
TGTGTTTGTATCCCCCATCACACACAGATACGTGCACATTTGAGTTCTGGGGTTGGAATTAGGGGAGCTTTAGGGTCTCTCCCAGTCCCAACCCTCCTGTGGTTCCATGATTTGTGTATCTGTACGTTCCTGGGTGTATCCAGGTACAGAAATGCCCATCTCAGACTCCCTGGAGCAGCACAAAGCTCCCGTTGGTAAATGGTCTCCGGCTGCTCAGGTGTTCTCTAGGTACCAATTCACTTCTGGTCCAAATGAATCTGGCTTTTCCTGACCTAAGGGAGGGATGTGCCTTCCCCAGGGGCTGCCTGGCAGAGAATCCTCCAGGAGGCCAGCAGAAGAAATATATCTGTGTTTAATTTAGTGTGACTTGATTGTTGACTCGATTGCGGGGCAGCAGCACACCCAGAAAATCGTATAAATCTTTCCTTGCCGTGTGGGGGAGAACAGGGACGGACACGGGAGTACATTAATGTTCATTCTCCTTGGGAATCAATAGGAATCTGGATTTTATAAATTACTCTGCTGAACACAAGAGAAAATTCCTGGAGTGGAGCTCGAAAGAGGCAGAGAATGAAAAGCCAGGTAATTCCTTTCAAACCACTGATGATTATCAGCATCCTTGGGAAGCAGATCCGGAGGAGGACAGGGAGCAGGAGGCTCCTGCTTCATTCCCAGCAGGATAATTGCATTAATAATTAATAATTGTGCAGGGACCCCAGGCCTGACCCCCTGAGAGCCCCCTCAGCCCTGCATGGCCCTGCCACCCCCGGGTACAAACCTGCTCCTTGGCCTGGAGGTGCCGCTGGGGATCCTCAGAAAAGCTCTGGGATGTTCAGCAGCAATTCAGCGTGGCACAAATGGACAACAGGAAAAGGATTAGAGGTGGAAAAACCCCAAAACAACCCAAAAGATCTGGGAGAAGAGGACAGGGAGGGTGGGATTTTGGTGGGATTGGGATTTAGTGGGATTTGGAAAGGGCAGGTGAATTTTAGGGTTGCAGTGGAGCTGACAGGGAAGAGAGGTGGGAAAACACAGGTTCATGGAGAGTGAAGATGAAAAAGAAGCAGGAGAATTAAAGGTGAAGAGGAGGGAAATGGCAAATTGAAACAAAAATCAAATCAGGCAAAAGATCAAGCTCAGAGTAAAGTGGAAACCCATCAGCAATAACATTTACTGCTGGGGTCTCTTTTATTCACTGACACATCCAAACACTCTTCCCTACAATCCTGAGGGGTTTTTGCTCCTCTCTGCTGTTCCAGCCTTCCCTCGGCAGAGTCAGCCGGGGTTTGGAGCCTCCAGGCCTTGGCAGGAGCGGCAGGAGCCCCTCTCACCTGCCAGGGGCTCCTGAGCCTGGGGAACGGCTCAGGACAGGGAAATCCACACCTGAGGCAGCACCGGGAGCCTCAGCCTGACATCCCAGCTGGGCCCAGGCTCAGCACAGGTGGAATAGTAATAATAATAATAGTAATAATAATAGTAATAATAATAATA
>NC_031795.1:5655168-5656782 GCF_001522545.3 Parus major | reverse complement strand
CTGGGCTGAGTTTGCAGGGCTCTGCTGCAGCTCTGCCACAATCCATGAGCACTGCCTGAGAATGGATGGTTTCAATCAGGACAGAGAGGATTTCATTTAAAATTTTAAATTATTTAAATCATTTTAAAACATCATTTATTGTTTCTCAAATTTGCATAATTCCTAATTACAAAGGCCAGGGGTCAGGGACAGGTGGAAATTGCGAGGTGCTCTCCAGCCTCTGCCACCTTTCAAGCTTTCCAGCACAGAAGGTTTGTGGGGATGGATGGTTCTGTTCCCTCCGTGCCTGGGTTTGTTCAGCTGGGGAATGGCCAGGAAACCACAGCTGAGGACTGAGCTGGACAGAGCAGGATTCCTCCTGCACCACACAGAAGGGAAAAAGTTGTCAATGCTTTGGGAAAAGCTGCCAGGAGCCTGGGATGTGCGTTCCTGGGGAGGGATGAGCAGGGGAAGCCGGGCTGAGCTGGGGCACAGCAGAGTTGGGGAGCCCCGGGGTTCCCTGGAGGGTCCCAGGGATGGGATCAGATTATCCACGAGCCAGAGGAAATCTCCTCCTAAAGCAATCCCAGTCTTTAATCATTATCCTGAAAGCACAAAGCAGCTCCAGACACACACCAGGCTCGCTGAAAGACTTGTCAAGACTGAAAGGGTAATTCACAAATTCACTAAAATTCCCTGCTCCACTGAGCAATGTGACAGCTCTGCCGACCGCAGTAACATTTCTATTCAAACTGGCTTTGGTGCTGGAGCTATAAATATCCCTGCAATATTTCCTGCTTCAGAACATAAAGACAGCTTTACAGTGCTGATAAAATAGAAATTACTTTCTCTCGGAGGTCTAGCTGGAATTTTAATGTCTGTTTTGCAATAAAGCAGCTCCTCCACAATTGGATTTGAGGGAAAGAAAACAAACGGTCTAATTTAGTTACAGTAATGACTCCTCTTGGGTTGTTGGCCACAGCTGAGTCTGGGCTGGTGAAGTTTGTTCTGGTGAGCACAGAGATGATTTTTATTGTAATATGAATCCTTTTTATCCTGTAAAATGTATAGATACACACACCCCTGCTTAATTACAGCTGGGGAAGAACAAGGCCCCGGGAAGTAAAAGGTCATTAAAGTTTACAACCTCTGCCAGTGTTCCTGGGGAAACTGGAACAGCTTAGAGCTGCTGACCAGAGATGACCTGGATTAAAAAGGGTTCTTCCATCGAAAAGAGAAATTGCAACTCTTGGGCTCATCAGAGCTGCCTTTAATTATCCATAAATGTCACTCTGGCTCTTGTTAGCTCCTCCAAAGGAAAAGGAGAAAATTTGCTCCAGAGTTTTTGTTTTGCATTTGTTGGCTGCAGGCAGCGGGGAGGAGACCTGAGGTGTTGAACAGGGAGTAAAAAATGATGGAAAATAAGGATTCTCCATTTTCCCTGGGGCAGAAGGGTGCAGGGGACTGGGGATGGGTGAGCTCTGACAGGGGATGGGTGAGCTCTGAGCACAGGGGATGGGTGAGTGTTACTGCTGAAGATCAATTTATCACACAGACACAGCTCCAGGTGGGGTGAAAAGAAGAGAAAGTTTATTTTTCCTCCCAGGATTTACAGATTTCTGCCCCCAGCCAGGG
>NC_031795.1:5650857-5654232 GCF_001522545.3 Parus major | reverse complement strand
AGTCCAGGACGTGTCCCGGTCCTGGCACTGCAGGGACTGCAGGTCCCTCCCAGCCCACACCACTCTCATTTCCTCATTATTCACCTCCCCTGAACTTCACCTTTGCTCTGCCTGCAGAAATAAATCCCTTTCCCCCCTGGGGTGGCCCTGCTCTGCTCTGAATGGTGCTGGAGAAGACAAAGCAGCTGCAAACAAGACAAACCTTGGGGAGAAGGGGCAGACCAGGGGCACTGTGTCACCGACTGACAACGCTGAGAGCAGAAATTTTGTTTCTCCTTCTCTTCTCTGCTGGATTTATTTGTTTGTGGTTTAGTCTGAGCTCTCCTTGCGTGCCTGTGAAATGCCTAGCAAGCTTCCAGGGCTGCATAAATAAATAATAACTGTTTAGAATCTTCTAAAAGATACATAAGTGTATTTCTTTTCATAGACCTAAAGCTAATGGAAACCTCTGAGTTTTTATTTCAATGACAAAGCAGCCCTGCAGCAGCTGTGCGGGACTCGAATGGAATCAGCTGCAAATGTTAGACACTATTTCCTTCAAAGAATTAGGATTTATAGTGCTTCAATGAATGCTGATCTGCAGCCATGTAAAGGAAAATAAATCCCTGCTTTTATATATATATATATATATTTTTGTTTTAAATTTCAAATGGGAATGTGTGATGGTGGCTTCCACTGCTCCAGGGTGATGTTACAGCAAGTTCTGCTGTCACTAGCAGGGAAGTGAGGGAGGATTTCCAGAAACCTGTTGGTTTCTGTTCCCAGAGAGCCCTCCCTGAAACCCAGCACTGAGGGGCTGGGGGGAAGAACAAGATAAATCTGCACAATTCCAAATGCAGAACTTTCCCTGGGCAGGGGATCTGGTCCTGCCCTGCACACATAACACTGCTGGATGGCTTTTGCTCTGGAATGCCTTAAAGCATCCAGACAAATACCAAACTCTGAAAGAGGCATTTTTTCTGTTGAAGAAATATCAAGAGTGATCTGGCAGAGTTGTTATTTGTGGAGGGAAGAGCTTTTATTCCAGAGGATGAAGGATTCCTCTGGAGCAGCGTTCCTGCTCTGCCTCTCAGGTGCCCCCAGTGAGAACCAAACCCAAGCAGAGCTCCCAATTACAGGGAAATTTTATTAAATCTTACTAAACCTCCACTGGAAAAGGTTTCAACATCTGTAGGTGAGGAGGATTGCCAGGATGAGACACAAATGTCTGCTGGGGAGGAGAAAAAGCCACCAAGAGCCCATTTCCTTTGTCAGAGTCACCCCAAAAGGATGCCAGGACCTGCCCTGGTAAATCCAGCCGTGCCCAGGTGTGACAGCCTCAGAAAAGGAGGATAAACACAGAATGCTGGCTTTGAAAATGTCCATTTTCAATGCTCACACCTTGGCAAACAGAGGCATCGTTCCCAGGCCATGGAAGAGGGGTGAATCCTGATTTTCCTGCCAGTTCTCCTGGATTTGGATGTTCCAGATGTTCTAAATTGCATTTAGATCTCATTCCATCCCACAGTGAGAGGCAAATCATCTCCTCTCCCTGACACTTGGTGTAATAACATTAACCATGATGAATTGGCCTTTGCTGTGGCCTCCATACATTATTCCAGCTGAATTCCATTGTCATGGAGCACTAATTAATGTCTGCTGCTTATCAAGGGCTGCCCACTTCTCCCTGGTTCCTCAGGAATGACACATGGGAATGCTGCAGGAGCTGCCAAGGGATCTCCAAAGGGTGCAAAAAGTCAAATTTTGGTTCTGAAGCCAGGCTTATATCAAAATAAGGCCATTTTCTTCCAAACTGAGCAGTAGAATGAGGTTTGCCGAGGAGCTGAGGCCGTTTTCAAGAGTGATCCTGGGATGAATTTCCTTATGAATTCTCCAGAACCTTCCAAGCTCAGCTTTGTGCACTCCCTGGAGACTCTGGGTTTCAGAGCAGGGATGAAAACCCCCAAACCCTCATTTCTGGCTGGAATGAAACCCAAAGGGCAGCTCCAGCCATTTCCCAGGCTCGGTTTGGAGGTGATGAAGCCCAGAAGTGCAGCAGAGGCTCAGAGAGGGGAGGCAGCTCCCAGAGCAGAGTGAGAAATCCCTTCCCACTCTCTGAAATCCCCACGGCCAGGGCAGAGCTTTGAGCTTTTCCTCCGAGGGCTGCAGGGAGCCCCCAGCTCCTTTGCAGGATGCAAATTAGCAGATTTAATTAGTCCTGCTCCTCGGAGCTGTCCTACCACAAGATGTCATCCTTCAGACAGGTCTGCCTGACACTCCTGGGCTGGCCTGGCTCTCCTCCAGCTCATCCCAGGACATTCCAGAACTTTCCAAGGCATTTTCAGCCTGGGACCGATCCCAAACTCAGGGAATTGGGATGGGGGAGAAGATTTTTCCCCGTGAGAGACAAACAAAGATCCCTGGCAGCAACACTTAAACCATGCAAACGACTCTAATAAGCATAATTTAAACCTGTGGTTTTTTCTATTTATGGCAGCTTCATATTCCTTGTTTTATATTCCAATTTTCCACCTTTTAGTCTTGCTTCTTCCTCTTTCTGCTGCCGAGCCCTATCACAAATGGGAGGGCAATTACCAGGCGAGCATGTAGTGCTTTAATTGGAACACTTCTAGGTGTACACTTAAAAACTAGAGAGACTTTTATGGGATGGCAATGCCTTAATAGGCTCCTGTGTACGTACATTGTAATGGGATTGTGAGCCTTGCTGGGGGAAGCTGTTAATTTATGGTTCCCAGGAGCAATAAAGCAATAACAGTAATCGAGAGGTGCAATATTCCCAGCTTAGGGGGCATTTATGGGTGTGTATTAAAACTATAAATACATCAACGTGCTGCAAGAGCAATGGTGGGGAATGAGAGATCCGCGCTCCTCCCCCTCAAATGGGGCTTCTCCCGCAGCCTGACTGACTGATGGCATCAGCTGGGGCTGGGGGGAGCAAAGTCACCTGGTGACCCCTCCCCTGTCCCCAGGTGTCACCAGGTGTGTCCTCAGGTACCCCCAGGTGTGTCCTCAGGTGTCCTCAGGTACCCCCAGGTGTCCTCAGGTGTCCTCAGGTACCCCCAGGTGTGTCCTCAGGTGTCCTCAGGTACCCCCAGGTGCCCCCAGGTGTCCTCAGGTACCCCCAGGTGTGTCCTCAGGTGTCCCCAGGTGTGTCCCCAGGTGAGGTTTTGGTGCCCCCAGGCATCCCCAGGTGCCCCCAGGTGTCCTCAGGTGCCCCCAGGTGTCTTCAGGTGTTCCCAGATGTTCCCAGATGCCCCCAGGTGTCCTCATGTGTCCCCAGGTGTGTCCCCAGGTGCCCCCAGGTGCCCTCAGGTGTGTTCTCAGGTGCCCCCAGGTGTCCCCAGGTGTGTCCTCAGGTGTCCTCATGTGTCCCCA
>NC_031795.1:5648016-5650775 GCF_001522545.3 Parus major | reverse complement strand
CAGGTGTCCCCAGGTGTCCCCAGGTGTCCCCAGGTGCCCTCAGGTGTCCCCAGGTGTCCCCAGGTGTCCCCAGATGCCCCCAGGTGTCCCCAGGTGTCCCCACATGCCCCCAGGTGTCCCCAGGTGTCCCCAGAGCTGCCCCATGTCCCCTCAGCAGCTGGAATTCAGCACCATTTGCTGGGCCAGCACAGCCAGCCTTGGCAGCAGCGCTTCACTGGAGCCGGGCTGGAGCGAGGGGAGGGATAATTCCTCATCTGACATTTCAGAAATCCAAATTTGTTGTGTTGTGATTGGGAAGAGAATGGAGGGCAGAGCCCCTGACACTGCAGCCTGCCAACATCTCCTCGGGAGGGCTGGCACAGCCTCTGCTCCTCCAGAAATGCTCAGAGCTGGGGGTCAAAAACTGCAGCTGGGAGCCAGAGCTGCATTTCATTTGGAGCTTTGCAGGTTCCCCTGAATTTTCCCCCTCCTCCCGGTGTGAATGTGAAGCTGCAGTGCAGAATTGCCAGGGATGTGTCTGTGGGCCGTGCCCTGGGGCTGCTGCAGGGTTTCCCTGCTCAGGTGTGTGCTGGTCCTGACACCTGCAGAGCTTTGTGCTGCTGGGACTGCCACTCTTGTGAGCTCAGGGGCAGGGGATGATGTGTGCAAGTGTAATAAATTAATCTATGAATAAAAATTCGTAAAAGGTATAAATAAGATATATGTATGATTGCAATGATATAAAATAAAAAATGTAATATAAGAAAAAGTCCTTCCCCGGATCTGGTCGTGATTCCCCTCCGAGAGGCGACAGATTGCAGCCAACACCCAGATAACGAGCACAGGCAGGCACATCAGCCCAGGAGGAATGGGCAGGACACGGGCCATCAAACGAACAAAAGAACGGGCCTGGACGAGATATGGAGATATCCCGGACCTGAGCACCCCCGCCCTGCCAGCCTGTGCTGGAGAAGTGATCAAATTAGACAAAGGAAGAGGAGCCAGCCGAGATAAGCCCTCGGCTCCAGGATGGGTCCCACCACTCCACCCTAATGGCCCGGACCAAAATGAAATCAAAAAGACATCCTGGACCTCTTTACATATGAGGAGCCTCTGCCCAGCGTCTATGGACTCCATTCTCCAGTGCCAGGAAATCTATTCTTCCAACAATCAAGGACCTTTTGGTGAATGGTGCCTGCTTGGAATTTGGCCTCAGGACATAAACTTCCTATAAAAACCCAGGCCAGAGGACTCTCGATCGTGGATTTGGGAACACCTATACCTTTGGGTATAGACCCTGTCCACCCAGCGCTGCGCTGCCTATTTTATTGTGGTTTTTTTCTGTCATTTGTTCTTTATTGAAATTGTGTTATAATAAATTGCTCTTTTTTTATTTAACCTTGATTTTGCCTTTGCATTTATAACAGAAGCGAAGTTCAGCTATTCACACCCATCTCCCAGAATCCTGGAGTGGTTTGGCTTGGAAAGGACCTTAAATCCCAAATCCCAGTGGGCAGGGACACCTTGCACCATCCCACGCTGCTCCAAGCCTCACCCAGCCTCTGTCCCACCTCATCCTTAAACGAGGTTAAAATGAAAAGTTTATTTTGAGTAAAGGTTGTGTGAATACAGATTGATTTGAATATTCAAGCAGAGCTTTGAGACCTTCTAGAAGAAACTTGTGTAGGAGCAGAGCAGTGTTTTCCTTTCCCGGTTTCCTGGTGGAGGCTGCACGTTCTCCCTCCCACCCCTGTCCCAGGGATCCGGAGCTCAGCTGGAATTCATGAGCTGCAGCACAGGAAGGTCCAAGGGAAAGATTTAATAAACAAACAACAAATCTGCAGCGTTTCCTGGGCACTCCTTGTGCTGTTTTCCCTCTGGCTGCGCTCTGGGGATGTGTCCATGAGCTGTTCCTCCTCTCCCAGGCCATGCCTACCCCAAGGCATCATTTCAGCAGGAACCAGCTGCCTGGCACAGCCCCTGCCAGCTCAGCAGCTCTGTCTGCTCTTCCCCTGAGGAATCCGTTCACCTCATCTCCAAAGAGAGACAGGGGGAGAAAATTCCATCTGTTACAGCTCAGAGCTGGAAAGCTCCGGAATTGCGTGGCTACACGGGCTGCATAGCAAATTCTGTGTGTTGGGAAGCACTTAGGGAGCCTTCATTCTCCTTTTATTGTTCTTCTCTCCGCACAAGTGGCTGTGTTTCACCTCCTCTGGGACTCACAGCCAGGCTTTTGGAGTGAATCTCTGGCTGAACGATGGCAGGGAGGTGTTGGGAGCCACAAATCCATCCTGGGAAGTGTGAGTGCTGTCCTGAGCTCTGTGAGACACCTTCTGCATCCCCAAATTCCCGACAGGAGGGTGCAGCCAGCGCCTGGGATCTGCAGCAGCTTCCAGGGAATCTTGGGGGGTGTCACAGTGAGGAAAAAATCCTCCTAAATGCAGTTTACAAAGAGGAAATTCTGCAGGATTCCTTGCAAAAAAAAAAGGGTTTGGGCCAAATGTCTTCCATCCCTCTGTTCTGGCTTTGATTCTCTGGGTACTCAGATTGAATAAACAAGTGGTTCTGCTTTATTTGTTCTTATTGCTGCCAAAAGGGAAAAAAAAAGAGTAAACAGTGGGATGTTTGCAACCTTCTCCCATTAGGCAGATTGAATAAACTGGCTTGCAGTTGATTGTTTTCCTTCAGATCAGTCATTGCATTTATATTTATTTGATTTTAGGGATGTGGTTCTGGGACTTTTGTTTTGTCTTGGGTTTTTTTTCTTGCCGTCGTGACTT
>NC_031795.1:5642391-5647228 GCF_001522545.3 Parus major | reverse complement strand
GAATGCTGATTCCTGGGGCTGGATGATCCGTGGGGCTGAGGGGATGCAGAGCCATCCATGACAAACAGCTCCAAGGCTGGTGTTTTCTCTCCCAGCTCCCAGGGAATTCCCTGCCTGGGGAGCAGGACAGGACTGTGGGGCTGCAGGACCAGGGCTGGGCACCCCAGGGATGGGAATCCCCTGGATCTCCTCCACTCCCACCCTCCCAGGCTCCATCCTGTGCCCACCGATGGCAAAAGCAATTCCCTGAGCAATTCCCTCCGTGGCACCCCCTGCTCCCTGCCCAGGCATCCACACCCCGCTGGCTCTTCCCTCCTGCCCAGCTCTGGAATTCAGAAACTGCAATTCTGGAATTCAGGAGCTGCCTCTCTCCATCAGGGCGCCACAGCCTCCCTGTCACCTGCATTTCCATCTTTTTGTCCCTTTTTCCCTCCCCTTTCAGCAATATTGCAGCTCTCTGAGCACAGGGGAGGAAAACAGGGCAGGCAGCCCAAAATCCCAAATATCCACCCTCAACCTCAGGGACTGGCAGCTCCAAAAAACCCCCACCTTCTCCTCCTCCTCCCCACTTTTCTTAGAAGGCAAAAGGAGTTGGAGTTGTGTGGCTCTGCTGAGCAGGGAGAGGAGGAAAAGAAGTGAATGTGGGGGTTTTTTCGTGCCTCACAAATGCAAACAGGTTGTGGTTATTCCCTCTATGCAAGGGCATGGAAAGTGCAAGAACACTCATTAATTATGTATAATTCTCGCAGTTCAGTTGCAAAAAAATCATATTTTTGGATATTGTTCACCAGGATATGACTTTAACCTACTGTCACCATTATTTTGCACGTTGTGGTGTTTTAATGAACATATGGCACCGCATTAGCTCATGCCAGCCCCTGATTTTCCAACCAAGTTGGTTTCCCAGTCGCTGCAGTGGGCATTGTGTACACCACAAACCCTGCTGAATATTGAAATGTTCAGGGATGGGGCAGTGGAGCAGCTCCTCCTTCACATTCTGCTGCTGGGGGTGAATTCCAAGCTCTGCCCCCAGCACAGGACATTCCTGACCCTGCTGCCACAGCCTGGCCTTCAATTAAACCAATCTGCAACTCCTGCTGTGGCCTCAGCCCGTTCCCAGCCAGGAGAAAATCTGTTGATCTCTGAAATATCTTCAAAAATCACAGTTCCATGGGAGCATCTTCAGAGGATCTGCCTTTTTCCCCCCTCTGCCACAGCACATTGTTTTAAAGCTGATCTCATAATTGTATCGATTTCTTTTTTTCTTGGTTCTCTGCGTCAAAGCACTTCTTTAATCAAAAGTAAATTATGTAAAGGCCATTAGGGTCAGCCCAGCCAGCAAAATGAAAACTGCAATACATCATTTATTTGTAAATGTCAGTGAAATCTGCAGATCAATACCCTGCCCAATGTGATGGATATTTATTATTTGATGGAACTGCTGGGTTGGGGTTGGCAGAGCAGGCTGGGGATGCTCTGGGCCCATCCCAGCCACGGTCAGGGACAGATCCCTTCTCCCATCGCTGTCCCCGAGCTGTGTCCCCAGGTGTGACCCCCGAGGAGGGCCCAGCACCAGCTGGGGGGTGTTTATGGTGTGGCTTTTCAGCTCCAGCAGACACCAAACCCTGAGCTCCCCATGCCACGAGCACACCCCAAAACCCACCCGGTGCTGTGGGAGCTGCAGGGACACGGCTGGGCATGGGGCAGGCAGCTCCAGCCGTGCCAAACTCCATCTGCTGACAAAAAACTCATTTGTTGACAAAAAACTCTGCATTTGGTGCTGCTGGCAGCCCTGGTGGGTCCGGCTGGGAGCTGATCTCCCCTGGGGATGGGCTCAGCTCCTTCCCTGGCAGGAGCTGGATGCTCCTGGGTGCAGCCAAGCCAGGAACTGCGGTTCTCCTGAGGGTTAAACCCTGTCAGCCCTGCTCTGCCCTGCTAATGAGGGCATTTTGTGGTGTAAAAATGGGAAAAATCATGGGGAATTCTGGCTGGATGGTGAAGGAAGGTTAAACCCTGTCAGCCCTGCTCTGCCCTGCTAATGAGGGCATTCTGTGGTGTAAAAACAGGAAAAATCCTAGGGAATTCTGGCTGGATGGTGAAGGAAGGTTAAACCCCCTGAGCCCTGCTCTGCCCAGCTAATGAAGGCATTTTGTGGTGTAAAAATGGGAAAAATCATGGGGAATTCTGGCTGGATGGCAAAGGAGAGTTAAACACCCTGAGCCCTGCTCTTCCCAGCTGATGAGGGCATTTTGTGGTGTAAAAATGGGAAAAATGGTGGGGAATTCTGTCTGGATGGCGAAGGAGCTCCTGGCAGAGCTGGGAATATCTGTCCATCTCTTTCTGGAGCTGCAGGGGCCCGGGTGGGTCAGTGCTGTCAGGAAATGAAGGAGGATATAACAGCAGATAGGATCTGAGCGCTGCTTGGCTCTTCAGTATTCAAAAGAACCTTATGAGGGATGGGATTAAAATGGGGAGATTCTGCTGATGCTCTGTGCAAGAGATGAACGATGTTCATGCAGGGAAGGGGGGTCCTGGCTCTGATCCCTGCTGGAAAAGCCCCTCTGCTCCAAGCTCCGTTCCCAGGAGGCAGGAACAGGGGCAAAGTGACGAATTCCTGGTGATCTCGTGGGTTTTTATGGATTTTTATGGATTTAGAGCTGGGCTGGGGGAGATTCCCTATCCCAAATCCCAGCCAAGGATTTGTGTGGGTTGGGCTGAGCCCGGTTTTTAGCGAGATAAATCCAGCGAGTGAGGATTTCCCACAGCCCGCAGGGAGGGAGGGAGGGAACGTGTCTGAACCATCCCACACGTGCCTGGCTGTCCCCTCACTGCGCCAAGGACACGATGGGGTTAAAACCTCGGCCCCAGAGCCGCAGCACGGAGAGTGAGCAGGGGTGAACATTCCCAGAGCATCCTTGGGCTAAACTGGAGCTGCCAGGACCTGCCAGGACCTGCCAGGACCTGCCAGGACCTGCCAGGGTCTGCCCGGAACTGCCAGGGTCTGCCAGGACCTACCAGGACCAGCCAGGAGCTGCCAGGAGCTGCCAGGACCTGCGGACACCCTGAGCCGGGGGCACAGGGGCCAGCCCCGGTGGCCGGGGGCGAGCGGCGGCCGCTAATTGCGGCTGCGCTTAATGAAGGCAGACACGGAGCGGATGCTCTCATTAAAATCTGAAAATGATGCGAGGCCGGAGCAGGGGGAGGGCAGCGGCTGCATCCGCAGGGACATCCCTGATGGAGCCGGGAACAGGAGCCACCAGCCCAGAGTCCGGAATCCCCGATTTTAGGGATGGAGGGACCATCCCAGTGTCCAGCATCCCGATTTTAGGGATTTAGGAACCATTCCAGTGTCCAGCATCCCCGATTTTAGGGATTTAGGAACCATTCCAGTGTCCAGCATTCCCGATTTTAGGGACCATCACAGTGTCCGGCATTCCCGATTTTAGGGATTTAGGGACCATCCCAGTGTCCAGCATTCCCTATTTTAGGGATTTAGGGACCATCCCAATGTCCAGCATTCCCTATTTTAGGGATTTAGGGACCATCCCAATGTCCAGCATTNTGTCCAGCATTCCCTATTTTAGGGATTTAGGGACCATCCCAATGTCCAGCATTCCCTATTTTAGGGATTTAGGGACCATCCCAATGTCCAGCATTCCCTATTTTAGGGATTTAGGGACCATCCCAGTGTCCAGCATCCCCGATTTTAGGGATTTAGGGACCATCCCAGTGTCCAGCATCCCGATTTTAGGGACCATCCCAATGTCCAGCATCCCCGATTTTTGGGACCATTCCTGGGCTTGTTCCCGGACCCCACGCGAGGCTCCGGGCTGGAAAGGCACAGACAGAGCTGGAATTCTGCTCAGAGCGAGGGAGATGGGTCAGAAAAGCAAATTCCCACTCCAGCCCTTCCCTTCCAAGCAGGAAAGCCTCGCACGGAGCAGCTCCTGCCCTTCCTGCACTTCTTCACCTGCCAGCACTTCCAAAAATCCAAATCCAAACTTCCAAACATCCAAATTCCCACAGTGGCCGAAATCCCGTCAGGATGGGTGGGAAATCCGTGCAGATTTTGAGGAAATTCGGGGAATTCTGGTGAATTTTCCTCTTTATCCACCCTGCAATCCCTGGACTGCAGCTCTGGGGTGAGAAAGTCTTGGGGGACCGCAGGAAAAATTCTGCGAGGTAACTTCCAACCCCTCCAAAAACAGAGAGAAAAGAGGGTAAAACACCTAAAACTGTGATTCCACTTGGGATAAAGCATTAAGAGTTCCTATGAAGTTATCATTAAAAAAAAAAAGGAAAGATTTGGGAACAGCTTGGCCTGGAACAATATTTCAGGCATGGCTAGCTGTTAAAAATAAGCTAATTCAGAAGAGCCACATTTAAATAAATATAATGCAAAGACATAATGGCACAGATAATAGTTTTGAATGGGGAATTCTAATGACTTCGAGGGCAATTAATACACATGAAAACGCTGCTCTATTCAGCTGATGGAAAGAAAGGAAAATAAAATAAAATAAAGGCGGCAGAAAGAGAAAGGGAGATGGTTGTGACTGGCAAAAATAGGGTTTGATTTTCTTTTCAATAGGATCACTGCTTACAAATAATAAAAGGAAAAATAAGCATGTCAGGTTCTATAATGTGGCTTGTGAAATCCCCGATGATTAGTTTCTAAAGAGGGGCAATTAGGAGCCATTTGCATATGCATGTGACTTCTGCGGGGCTTTCTCCGCTCCCTTCTTCCCTGCTCTGCATCAACAGGCTGAAAACACAGCTACAAATAATATAAATATAAATAATATATAGAATGTAATGAAATGTAATGTAATGTAAT
>NC_031795.1:5637442-5640996 GCF_001522545.3 Parus major | reverse complement strand
GGTTCTGGGCTGGGTTCGGTGTTTGTTGGGTTCTGGGCTGGGTTCGGTGTTTGTTGGGTTCTGGGCTGGGTTCGGTGTTTGTTGGGTTCTGGGCTTTGGTCAGAGCTCGCTGAGCTCGGAGCCTTCACCCCCTGAGCTGCTCTGAGCACATTTGAACTGCTTTTCCCAGGGAAAGGGACAGCCCTGTGCTCCTGCATCCTTGTGTTCCTGCAGATCCTGCAGCTCCTGTGCTCCTGCATCCCTGTGCTCCTGCAGCTTCTGCAGCTCCTGCAGATCCTGCATCCCTGTGCTCCTGCACATCCTGCAGCTCCTGCATCCCTGTGCTCCTGCAGATCCTGCAGCTCCTGTGCTCCTGCTGCCCTGTGCTCCTGCACATCCTGCAGCTCCTGCATCCCTGTGCTCCTGCATCCCTGTGCTCCTGCATCCCTGTGTTCCTGCACATCCTGCAGCTCTTGTGTTCCTGCATCCCTGTGCTCCTGCCACTCCTGCAGCTCCTGCAGCTCCTGCAGCTCCTGCGGCTCCTGCATCCCTGTGCTCCTGCATTTCCCTGTGCTCCTGCAGCTTCTGCAGCTCCTGCATCCCTGCAGCCCCTGCTCTCCTGCATCCCCTGCAGCAGCTCCTGCATCCCCTGCATCCCTGCATCCCCTGCAGCAGCTCCGAGCCGGCCGGGCTGCCCGGGGCTCCGGGCTGTGCTGGCACCGAGCCGGGCTCGGGGGGTCCCGGGGGTCCCCAAAGCTCCCCCGCTGCCCCCCTGCCCATCTGCCCTCGCCACGGAGCTGTCCGCGCTTGTGAGATGTAGAAATAAATATTACATATGCTAACAGATGGTTCATTAGCCAGTTGTTATGGCAATCAGCATTTCAGCCAATTAAAATCCTTTCTCATGGCTTTAAAAATGTCAGCGATAGGGACGTTTAAATGGCCAGAGAACAAACGGCCCCTCTGTAGCCTGGCACCGAAACAAAAGGTGTTTTCTGGGAGTTTATGGAGAAAGGAGGAGAAGGAATACAGGGAGAGCTGGGATGTTTTGTGCTGGAGGAGTGAAAGGTGCTGGCCCCTGAGTTTTAATTAATGGCAGAGGATGTTGGATGGTTCATCACTCGAATTCCCCAGTTTGGGGTGATCACCTGGGAACCCCGAGGGACATCTGGGACATCCCGGTCCCCCCCGGGCATTTCCTGCAGGAATTGTCTGGGGAGGGCTCAGGGTTCAGCCCCCACAGGCGGGGTCAGGCTGTCCCCAGGTGTGCAGGAATTCCCGAGCTTTTCCTGGGGAATGGCAGAGGGTCCTGCATCCCCTGGAACTGCCTGGGGGCTGCTCTGCAAAGCTCAGCTCCGGGCTGGCTTTGAGCTCAGGAGGGGATGGAAACCCAAAGGAACTGAAATGATTCTTGTAGGAATTCCAGGAGAGGGTGGGGATGGAAACCCAAAAGAACTGAAATGATTCTTGTAGGAATTCCAGGATACCCAGAGAGGGTGGGGATGGGACAGTGCCAGGGGAAGAATGGAGGAATCAAGTTATTTACTCTTCCTCATAGTTCCTGCTGGTTTTGAGGTTGCTTGTGGCTGGAATAGGAAATAACTGCTTAGGTCCTAAAAATTCCTTCCAAACACCTTTTCTGTGGGTTGGTTGTGCTGGCAGCACTCGGCCCCTCCAGCCTGGGGCTCTGAGTGCAGGAATAAACTGGTGCCATGGGATCCAGGGCCTTTTCACCCTGAATTAGCAGCATGGGCCCCGGGGTGGGGAGAAAACCTGACCTTCCAGAGCATCCCTTTGCAGGCAGGGATCAGGATGGTCCACATCCCATATTAATGAAGGTGAAATTCCTCAAACCTCGTGTTCAGACAGGGCTGGGCTGGGTTTTCCCCCCCGTTCCTGGCTCATCCCAGGGGCTGCTGCTGCCCTGGCAGCCGGCACAGAGCAGGAGCCTGCATTTGATGAGTCACAGCCTCACCAGGCTTGATTCTCCTTTTCTAATCTCTGTCTTCTGCAACCCTTTAGAGGAGCAAAAAATAGCTCCCACAGACAATCAGCACAGATTATTCTGATGAGAGCTGAAAAAATGAGAAACAAGCAGCTGAAATTGAGCCTTGAACCTTTTCTCCCCATGTCTGCGAGGAGCTGTGCTGCCTGAATCAGCACGAGAGCTGCTGCCAGGAGGGCACCATCCAAAACTCCTTCTCCCAGCACGTTTTAGCCCAGGAGCTGAGCTGAACATCCCGAGTGGAAGCTGCCTGTGATCAGCAGCTCCATTTTCTGCTTGGAATTGTCTTTTATCTGCTGGAGTCGGCAGTGCCCGGCTCCCATCTGCTCCCTGTGAGTGTGGGGAGGGAAACAATCCCTTTGTCCATATGTGCTCCAACAGGCTGAGGTGGGATGGGGCTGAAACCTTCCCAACCTTCCTTCCCCCCTGGATTGTGCCCACTTTTCGTTGTTTCAGGGGTCATTGTTTGATTCTTGGTTAATTCAGCCTGGCCAGGGACACCCCCAGGGCCCCACAGGGAGCAGTTTGACCCCAGAGGGTTCCGGGGGTCCCCCACAGGGAGGAATTTCTCCCTGAGGATGAAGATGGAGGAATTCTGGGTCAGAACTGCAGGAAATGGGTGCATTTTCACAAAGGGATTCTTTGCCTCAGTAGGGAACAGAGAACCCCCAGCAGAGCCAGCACCTCCCACCCTGGTGTGTCCCACGAGGGGATTCTGCAGCAGAGGAGGAGGAGGCTTTGAGAATCAGTCTGGCATTTCATCCTGCCTCTGTTATCCTGAGAGCTCCCCACGACCCATAAATAGAATTTTCCCTTCCCTTTATTTCTCGCCTCCCTTTTGGTTTGCGATGGCAGCTCCGAAAGCTTTAGAGCCGCTTCTTGATGGGCATAAAAATACCATGAGTACTTGTTTAAACATCAGAAAGGTATTAGCTCAATTTTGCACTTCAATGCTACCAAGAATGTTTAGGCCCATTGGGCATGAATTTAATTTTCTTACAGGCTGCAGAGAGGAGAAAAATCAGCCTCCCTCTCTGAGCATTAACTGCTGCTCCCTGTGACAGCTCCAAGCATCACCTTCCCAGGGCTGCGGGCTGCAAATGGGGCTGGAATGAAGTCCTGAGCAGGCAGAGCCCCCACGTCTCTCCCCAGGGCTCTTCTGCACCTTTGCTCGGTGTCTGAACAGGAAAAGCTCCAGCAGGAGGAACAGCAGCACAGCAGGGTCACAACAACCAAATCATTCAGCCTCCACCAAACCCTGTGGCTGGGAAATCCTTCCTCACCTTGTAGTGATAAAACATTGGGTCAGGACGCAGCAAATCAGGCTGGCTGTTTGTGACAGTGCATTGGTGACACATCACATCTTGGTGATGGTTCAACAAGTAGATTTTATTTTATTTATTTTTTTTTAGGTATCCTGTTTGTTGAGTCACTGCCAGCTCAGGGCCTGGGGGCCTCCCCAGGTGATGCAGAGAGGATGGCAGGACATCAGCTGCTCCTTTCCCCAGGATCTGTGAAATTCCTGCTGCAGGAGGGAGCAGTGGGACTCCTGCAATGTTCCTGCTGCAGG
>NC_031795.1:5634123-5637030 GCF_001522545.3 Parus major | reverse complement strand
TGCTGCAGGCAGGGCCTGGGATAAATCCATGCAGTTCTCTGCTTATTTTCCATATTTCTGTGCCCTGAAAAAAGTCCTTCTCTTCTGCTCCTCTCTCAGGCACTGAAGAGGTGCAAGGCCAGAGAGGGGTTTATGGATTTGTCATTTTTAAGGAATTTCCAGCTCTGGGCAGGGACATCCATCCAGCCCCAGTGAAATCAGCCTTGGAGCCCAACCTCAGAGCCTGGGCCAGGGCTCTCAGCAGAGCATCCAGAACTGCCAAACCCTCCCCGTGCTCTGCCCAAACCTTGGGTTCTTTGAAGCCTTCCCAGGGCTGCTGGGCAGGAGATCAGAGCCACAGGGAGGGAGTTTGGACCCCGGGGCTGGAGAAAAAGGTGGCAATAAAACAAAGGGGAGCAAAGACAAACTCCAGTGCCACCAGTTCCCTCCAGCTCTGCACATCTGCACCCTGGCTGTGCTGCAGGACTCCAGAGGGAGTGGGATGCAGCAGGTGCATGTTAAAATATTATTTTAAAATGTTATTTTAACATGTTGGTGCAGAAGGAGATTTTGGATGCTGATCAAGGTAAAGGTGGAACAGGTTTGGGTGAATAAATAAATAATTGTTGGAAAGCTGAAAGGAAGATGTGAGGATGAGATCAGAGAAAACCAAAGGAGTGAAATCTGCAGCAAAGGAACAAATAATGCTGGGGATTTGGGGAGCTGGGAAAGAGGCTGGAGCAGCCCCAGCAGAATGAAGGCTGTGAGATCCTTGGAGAACCCCCTGGAGGATCCAGAGCTCCGCTGGACAGGGCAGGACCTGGTTTGGGGGGACCAGCAGGAGATGCTCAGAGCTGAGGCAGGATGGGCTGATGGAAATGTCACCCCCGTGTCCCCGTGGGGTCCCAGAGCTGCTTCCCCTGGCAGGGACAGAGCCCCTGGGCTGGGGAGCAGCACACACTGAGCACAGGGAACATCGTCCATCCAAACCCCCAAAGGCTCCTTTTATCTCTGAGCCAGCTCACACTCCTGTCCCCGGGGTTCTGCTGAGGTGTTTGATTCTGTTCCTTCCATTCCATTCCCAAACAGCCTTGGGGGCCTGATCTGGAGTGAGGAACTTGGCAGAGGCCCTGGAGCCACCAGAGATGGAGCCAGGTTAAACCAGCGCTCCCCAGAAACTGCAAGAAATTAAAATGAATTAAAAATCACCAACCAACCCCCCATGGCTGCTCTCCAGGTGCTGCTGGCTTGGTGGCTGCTGTGCCCCCAGGCCTGGCCATGGGACAGGGGGACAGGAGAGGGGCTGGTGGCTCTCACAGCCCTGGGGGTTTGGTCAAAGTGTTGATGCAGCTTTTGTTCATCAAAAAACAATGTTTGACCCTGTGCTCCTGTTCTGTGGGATGAGGCTGATGCTGGCAGAGCTCACCAGGGGCAGTGATGGAGTTTTGGGGAGCCTGGACCTGCAGCAGCAGTGAGGAAATTTCCCATTTTCTCTCAGCACGATGGGCACGAGCCTTGCTCTGATATTCCTGCTGCTGCTGCTGACGTTACTCAGGTTAATTCTCACTCCAGGGCTGCTCATTTGCAGGTGGGATTTTGTGATTTCCTGAAGAAGGAGATTTCCAGCAGCCTTTCCTGCATCTGCCATGGGCAGGAGTTCCCCAGGGAAGGGTTTGGGAGCTCAGTTTCCCCCAGGGCTGTTCTCCAGGTGTGCTCCATTCTCCAGGTCCCTCTTCCATCTGCTCTGAGCCTCAGGAACATCGATAAACGCTGTGAAAAAGGCTGGTGTAAATAACAGGAGTTCCTGCCCATTCTAATCAATAAAATATTGTTTATAGGAGCCCTCGTGGCCCTCTCAGCTGCAGTGGAAGCTCTGGCAGTGGCTTTATAAACTTTCTTGCTGTAATGGGGAGTGCTGCCCTGCCAGGGATGTAAATCAGGTTAAGGTTTGTAGCTCCTGGTTTTGCTGTTTCTTTAAACACAAGTGGCTGTATATGGCTTTTTTTTTATTATTTTTCCTTGCTAGGCTGTAGCTTCATAAAGGAGGTGCAGAGGGTGGATGGATGTATTTTTGCAGTTAAACCCTATCGATGTCTCCTCACGTGCAGGGAGAGGGAAACAAGCAAACAAATAATGCTGTGATGGATTCCCAGGATCTGCATTTAAAAGCCAAGCACCACACAGAAAGCACAATAACTGCAGCCCATAACTCTCACTCTACAAAGCCAAACTGGGCACTGCTCTGCTAAATTATTTCCTTCTGCTGCCTACATTTCAGACTCCTTCCTTCTCTAGATTCCATCTTGGCCTTTTGATATCCCAGCAGCCAAAGATTCAGAAACCACACCAAACCCCATCTTCATTCTCAAAATATTAGTTCAGCCCTTACAGCAACACTTGATTTACAGAATGCTAAAATAACATAAATAATTTCTTCTTGTTTTCACAAGATTAGTTGCCAGATGCAGAGCTAGAAATCAGAGATGAAAGGTCTGTGCTTGCTGTTGGGCATCAAAATCCTTTAATGATTTATTAATGTCAACATTTTTATTTTCCGTACAGACTGTTGTTCTGTGTGTGCCTATTTATTTCCGTGCACAGCCAAAGGTCAGTGCTTGGAAAACAGTCAGAAAGATGTTTAAAAGTGCCTGAGAAAGCTCCAGCGAGCTCTGTGAGCTCTCTGAAGAGCTTTTGGGATCTCTGTCCATAAATCCACCCTTTCCTCACTGCCAGGTGCCTGCTGGAGGGGCTGGGGCTCCATCCTCCCCCAGGGGTTTTATCCCTTGGGCTGGGTCCCACTGGAGCCACCAGGAGTCCTGGCCTGGCCCTGTCTCTGTCCTGGGTGCCTGATCCTGGGTCTGTCCCTGGTCCTGGGTCTGTCCCTGGTCTTCTGTCTGTCCCTGGTCTTCTGTCTGTCCCTGATCCTGG
>NC_031795.1:5626846-5633808 GCF_001522545.3 Parus major | reverse complement strand
TCTGTCCCTGGTCCTGGCTCTGTCCCTGGTCCTGGCTCTGTCCCTGCCTGCCAGGGCCATCTCTGCAGCTCACATTTCCTGCTCACCCTCATTCCCACGGTGCCTTCCATCCCTGAGCTCCTCCAGTTTGTCCCACAAAGTGTCTCTGCCCAGTGACTCTTCTGCAGCAGGTCCTGAGATGTTTCCTCTGCAGTGCTGCTCCTGCCCTTCCCACCTGGGACACGGTGCCTTGTCTGTCCCACCTGTCCCACATTGGTTTGTCTGTCCCACCTGGGACATGTTGCTTTGGCTTTGTCTGTCCCTCCCAGGACATGATTCTTTGTCTGTCCCACCTATCCCATGGTGGTTTATCTGTCCCACCTGTCCCACGGTGCTCTGTCTGTCCCACCTGTCCCATGGTGGTTTGTCTGTCCCACCTGTCCCACAGTGTTCTGTCTGTCCCACCTGTCCCACAGTGCTCTGTCTGTCCCACCTGTCCCACGGTGGTTTCTCTTTGTCTGTCCCACCTGTCCCATGGTGCTCTGTCTGTCCCACCTGTCCCACTGAGCTTTGTCTGTCCCCCCCAGGCTCTCCTCTGTCCCTCCCCAGTGACAAGAGCTCTCCATCGTGTGCCAGTGCCCAGGAGGGGCTGTTTGGAGCATCCTGGACAGTGGAAGTTGTCCCTCCTAAATAAACCGGGAGATCCCTTCCCTCCAAACCCTCTTTGAGCTGACGCTGTGCCCTTCCCTGCACTGCAGCTCTGCATTAACCCTGAGATCTCTCCCCACAAATTTCCCAAAGCTTTCTGTCGAGCTGGAACTGCTGCCTCCAGCACTGGAGGTGTTTCTGAAGGACACCTCAGACAAATCCACACAAAACCTCCTCAGCACTACTGAGTGCAGCTGAGAGCAAAACGAGCTCCAGGAGCAAGCGGGGCCATTGTCCCTCTGCCCATGGCCAGGATTGAGCACCACTAAATATCCAAAAACAGGCACAGAAAGTGACATTTTACAAATAAATTCTATTTACAAAACATTCAGTATCTGTGAAAAGCAAGGGAGGAGAATTATAATACAAACCAGCTTCATCTGACAACAAAGCTGCAAACTTATTGACTTGGAAATGTGTGTTTGAGCTATCAAAAAGGACAATATTCAAATGGAAAAGTCTCCTTTCCTTTTTAATCGTGGCAGAATTCTGTTCCATGCATTCAGGAGATTTAGAACAATTTTATAGCAGTGTTGTTTGGGGAGAAAATGTCTTTGCCTGTAAGAGCACAGGTTCTTTTAATGGGAGTTGTCATCTAAATAATTCCATATCATCGAGCAAAAAAAGATAATTTATAAGGGGAAAAAAACCCCAGAGCAGCCTAAAGTCTCAGAGTCACCCACAAAATTGCTTATGAACGTGCTATTAGTTGGAGGTAAAAGTTAATGGAGAGCTGGCTGGCCTTGGGGGAGCAATAAATGGGAGACTGAGTCTGCTGCTCCAGGGCAGGATTTCAGAATTGGTCCAAGCCCGCCGTGATTTGAAAGAAGTTCCCGTCTGATGCTTATTTGTTGGTCTAAGTGAGATAATGCATTGATGAGCCTCAGCCTAATTCCAAATGAAAACCAGTTCCAGGATGATAATTTTTATTATAGAAATGCTCAGAGGCCGCAGACTGTGCCTGGATTTATAATTCCTGCCCGTGGTGCAAATCTTTCCCCCTGAGTGAGCGCAGAAGGAACAGCCATAAATAAATGTGGGGCTGCTCACAGGGCAGGGGAGAGGCAGAAATAAGGCTGGAATTGGGAGCTGGGCTTTGCCTGCATCCCTGGCAGTGTCCAAGGCAAGGCTGGAGCAGCCTGGGACAGTGGGAGGGGTCTCTGCCACCCCTGGGTGGGCTTTGAGGTCCCTCCCAACACAAACCATTCCCTGGTTATCTGGAGGATTTTTTACATTTATGTTTTTATTTTGTATTTTTCAATTTTTTGTTTATATTTTGATTTGCACAAACGGGAGCACAACTGACTTGTGATAAAGTGAGAGAATTCCTCAAGGTAATTACATTTTAAACCCTTGCCCTGCCCTGAGTTTGTCTTTCCAGCCTGTGGGAGGCTTTGGGGAGTTATTTAAACATTTCCCCCATTTTGGGGAGTTATTTAAACGTCTCCCCCGTTTTGGGGAGTTATTTAAATGTGGGGTTTTGCAGAAGCCCCAGCGGAGGAGAAATCACCTCACTCCAGCACTGGGCCAGGATGTGAAAAGTATCAGGGAAGGAAAAGACCTGCAATTGTCCTTCAAACTCACCCAACAGAGAAATCCCAACTCTGGCAGAGGAGGCAGAGCTCGGTGGGTTTGGTGTCTGTGCTCTGCTCCTCCTCTCTGCAGTAATTTATCAATAATTCCATTGCTCAGAGGGCTTTGGAGCCCGGGCTGGGAAGCTTTAGCCTGAGCAGGAGAAAAAAAAAAGGATTAGATTAGAGGATTAGACATTAGACATTTATATGAATATGAATGGTCTTTGCAGCTACATCAGCCAGGAGAAAATTACATGGGGCTGATAATCTTCATGCTCGAGGGCCTAAGCTGCTCATGAGAGCCGGTCAAATTATTTGTTGGGAGCCATTTATTTGAAGAATTCAGCCCTTTTTTTTCTGTTTGTGTGCTGATCAGGGTTTTTATTCATGCACTTCCTCCCCAGGATGGTTTGACGGCGCTCTGTGTGCTGGGGCTGAGCTGTGGGTGGTTTATCGGGGATATTCCATCAGTCATTCCCTGCCAGGGGCTCAGGCTCTGCCAGGGAAGGTGAGGAGAGGAGAAAGAGCATCCCAGGGTAGGGCTGAGCTCAGACAGAGCCCAGTCCTCTCCTGCTGCTCGGGCTGCCTCTGTCCAGCTTTGCTTCCTGAGTCAAAAGAAAGTTGGAAATTTGCTGCTGATTGGCATTAAAAACCTAAAAATCGGGAAGTATTCACGATGAACAAACTCTCAGCTGGTGCAGGCAAAGCAGAGCAAGAACAGGGAATAAACAAAAGTCTCTCTCTTCTGGGGAGTCCTGGATTGAGAGATATTTGGGGGTTTTATAGCCCAGGTTCAGCCTGTGCTGATCCAAAATCCTTGGAGACCCCGAGTGTGAGGCAGGAGCGCTCCTGGCACACTCCAGGCCCTCATTAGCAGCTGAAATCTCCTCCTGCTGTGATCCTTGCCAGTTCAGCACAAAGTCCTTCCCAGGGAAACTGCCCAGTGCCATCCCTGCTTCTCCTGCCCTTCAGCATCTCCCTCCCTCGCCCAGGACAGAAAATTCCAGCCTGGCGGTGACGTTGTGGTGCTGGGACTGCGGGGACAGGATGGGCTGGGAGGGATGGCAGCTGCTTGGTGCCCAAACCTCGGGACAAAGCCCTGGCTGACCTGGGCAGTGTGAGCACCATGGGGAGCTGAAACTCCTCAGGGCACCTCCCTCCAGTGCTCCTTGGGCTCATTTTTGGAGTCCACGGGTTTTTGTTTTTGCTCCTTTTTGCCAAGCTGGTTCCGCTCTAAGCCCTCCATTAATAGCTCTGAAAAAAAATCACACTCCGGTTGCAGGGAAGTTTGTGCAAGTGACAGCTTTCCTAACACGTCTGTGGAGCTTCCCAAAATATTGTGGAGGAGAAACGTGTGCGTGTGACTCTGCAAACAGACGTGTTCTGCACGGCCCCTCGGTGCAGCCAGGGAAACACACACACGGTCCCAGGGAAACTGGGCCTCCCCTCCGGCGCTGAATCCGGAAAATCCCAATCCCTGCAAACCCTTTTAGCGCCCACCGGAATTTCCAGAATGTTCTGCAGCCAGGAACAACCTGCTGCTCCCAGCCCTCTGTGGTGTGCTGGGGGAAAACTGGGATGGGCCAGCTCACACCTCCAGAGGGAACATCAGGGGGTGGGAAGGACATCCAGGATCATCCAGTCCAAACTGGGCCCAGTCCCCCTTGGTCACCAGCCCGGAGCTCTGAGTGTGCTCTGGACACCTCCAGGATGGGGACTGTGCCTGGGGAGCCCCTCCCAAGGTCTGAGCAGCCTTTCAGTCAGTCAGGACTGATCCTGATGGAACAGGAAGGGAAGGGAAGCAGGAGAGGCACCCCCTGAGCCCGGGCGCTGCCGCGGCGCCGCGAGCTCGACGCGTAACGAGAAGGAAAACGGAGCTTCCGCCGCTCCGCAACCCGCGGCCGTCACGTAAATTGGAAGCGACAGAATTACCATTGATACAAATTAAAAACAAATAAAAAGGGTACACAGCAGTGATTCCCCGAGTTCCAACTCCATTACCAGCTGATTTACTGTGCAGTGACCTGTGGTTGTTTGCACGGGGAAGGTGCCGCGCGCGGATCCCGTCGGCCGCGTGGCTCCGGCTCTCTCCAGTCAATAAGCTATTTAATTTAATGAGAAACAGTATTGATGGGCCGGGAATGCAGCTCCCAACAACACAAAAAAACACCAAAAAAAAGAGGAAAAAAAGATGCAGCTGCAAAGAGCAGATAAAGTCTTCAAGTACGGGTTGGCTCTTTGGGTGTTTTCCCTTTGTTATCTCATTAATTAAAGTCCCGAGAAGTCTCAGCTGGATTTGGGAGTGCCAGGGCCTGGCAGGAAAGGTGCTGAAGGTGGGATTGCTGCAGGGACAGGGGACTCGGGGAGGAGGTAATGCAGAGTGCAGTGTAGTACCCTGACCTTCCCCAGGAAACAAATCCATGCAGGAAGAAGTTGTTCCAAAGGAAAATCTGTCAAGGGGAGCAGGTGCTGCTGGAAATCTGAATTCTATAGCAACGCTCTGGAGTGTTTCTGAGATAAAAGTTACATTATGGATGTCACATCTCAAAAATAATGTTAAAAAATGGGAAAATAGAAAGGCAGATAGCACCAGGTGGCCCTCGGTGCTCAGGGCAGGTCTCCTGTGAGCTGGCACAGCAGGGCCAGCCTGGTGACTCCTTGGGAAAGGAGAATGTGGCCAAAAACAGCCACAGCAAAATCACAGAATGGTGGAACAGCTGAGGATGGAAATGACCTGTGAGATTGTCCAGTTCAATCATGAGCCACCATCACCATGCTCCTCACCAAGCCATGTCCTCAGAGGCTCTGTGGCAGAGGAGAGGCAGGGGCTGGGAGAACCAAAGCTTGATCAAGCTGCATTTTCATCTCTGAACTACTCCAGGAGCCATGGACAGCCCTCCCTCATCTCCTGCATGTCCCTGAACACAAGGAAAGGCTCCAATTTCCAACTTCACTGAAGTTCACGTCCCCTGGAAATGAATTCCCAGTGAAGGAGGTGCGGTGCCAGTGCCTGAACTCAGCTGATTGCTGCCTGTTGTCTGCAGTTAGCAGCCTGGAAAGAAAACACACATCTAAGGAAATTAGAGGAGCAAGACAAACGAGGTGGAACCATCAAGAGGGGCAGGAGCTGGAGATAATCCATATTTTAAAATACTGCAGTGGTTTGCAGGGTTTGGAGGAAGAAATGTTCTGTGGTTTTCGTGCCCCAGAGCTCTGCCCTGCAATGAGACGTGAGCAGTGAGTACCTCCCTCAGCTGAGCGTGCAGATCTCCAGCAGATCACTCCATGGTGTGCAGCTGCCCTGATCCAGACTGATCCCAGCACCCTGGAACTGCTTTTCAGTCGATACCAGGATTTCCTGGCGCCTCAGTGGGACACTGCCCTTGGCAAGGCAGGAGAAACAGCACCAAAAACCACCAAGCTGGGCAGTCCTCCCCCTCATTCCTCCCCACTGGATGTTTTCCATATTTAATATTTAATATTTAATATTACCCTGGCGTTGGCTGGCACAGCAAGGTCACCCCGCTGCTGTCTCAGGGCTGAGGAGGGGGCAGGAAGGCACAAGGAAAGTGTTTTATAAAACAATTCCATCAGTTGGACCTGCAGCTGTGCCGTGGCAGGAATGGCAATCCCTGGGGATGGGGACTGGGCAGGGCCTGCCACACTCCTCATTTCTGTTCCTGCACCTTTAGTGTCACAAAAACAGCAGGAAAGGACTGGAGGTGACGTTATTCCAGCTCAAGGAGAGAGGAAAGTGTGTCATTTGCTGGAAATGAGTGTTTTTCTTGCTGGTGGAGAAGCTGGGGGTGGCAGAGGGCAGTGCCAGGGTGCCCACCCTGAGCAGCCCCCGTGGGCAGAGCGGCCAGAGGACTCCTGCTGCTCCTTTTCCAGCAGCCTGGATTCTGGAGAAGAACCCCCAGACAGCACAAAGGACATTTTCAGGAGCCCAGGTTTCCTCATTATGTATGGCAGCTCCCAGTCCCTGGATGGGAAGCATTATTTTAAGCAAAAGAGGCAGATTGGGAGTGCAGACACAGGAAAGCATGGCAAATGAGAGAAACTTTGATCAAAATTCAAATCCAACTCAGCCTCCAGCTATCTGCTGAGCAGTCTGCATTCTCCTGGAGAGTTTTTTTCCCCCTTTTTTCAGAACAGGAACATGAAGAAAGCACTCGGTATGAGGGAGGTCAATAGACACACTGCATTTCAGAGGTTCAATTTAATCTCATTTTCTTTGGCCTCAGCGATTTGCTTTTCCAGGTCTGGTGGCCCCTTGAGAAACTTTTCATTCTCTCCTTTCAGGTGCTCAGTAATGCAGTGTTAAGAGGACTTTTCCACTTTGTGGCCTAATTATGGAAAAATTCATTTCTGAGTGGGCTGTCTGGGCTGCTTTTACGCTGATTCCCGCAGCTCTCGAATCAGGCTCCTCACAAGGCATCATTTACAGCGAGCTAAAATCACCTTTTACAGGTGTTTCACCCCAGGGGTGCTGTGCTGGGAATTCAGCAGCTCCTGGAGGAAGGGCTGTGCCTGCTGGGACCCCTCTGCTCCTCCCCTGCTGCCTCCAGCCCAGCTCCCCCTGGCAAAGCCCCTGCTCCCAGTCTGCTCCTGCAAAACCCCACATTTAAATAACTCCCCAAAACAAGGAAACGTTTAAATAACTCCCCAAAACAGGGGAACGTTTAAATAACTCCCCAAAAC
>NC_031795.1:5620665-5625381 GCF_001522545.3 Parus major | reverse complement strand
CTGTCCCGCTGTGACAGAATCCCGACAATTCCCACAGAACCACAGACACCCGGAATGGCTGGGTTTGGAAGAGCCCTAAGGATCCCACCAGAGATTTCTCTGCCTGGCACCTGCCACAATCAAAGCCGCCGGGTTTGTGAGGTTGGCTCCCACACTGGACAGGCACAATTTGGCTCCTTGTCTCGATCTGTGCCAGCCACAAACCCCTTCCCTGCCCTCCCCGCAGGGAAAGGAGCAGTTGTGGGCTGTAATTCAGCTAATCTGGCTCTAAAAACGCTGCCTATTAAAAAGAACAAGACTTTAACTATCTTCTCTGTCAGAAACCAATTGCTACCGCAACATCAAAGTTCCCTGGCTTAGTTAATGTTTATTTAAATGACCATTTTCCACTGGCAGATAAAAGATTGAAGTGTTTTGTTGCTATTGTTTTTTAAAGCCCTCGAATATGAAGGCGCCTGGAGCCAACATTTGATTCTCATTATGCTATGACATTTTTTTCCCCCTACATAATTTGAATAAGACTCTGCTTAACTCAACAGCTGGAGGGATATGGCTTTTCCTTCCCATTTCAGAAAGAGAAGATAGTTCTCTAAAAGTGAAAAAAACAAGGCAAAGCAGTCTGGTGTGGGTAGCAGAGCTCTGCTTTTCCCTGAACACCTTTCTGTGGCCCTGGAAATGATCACTGGGGTTTTATTTCAGCACAACCTCTCAGACATGGGGAAAACGCTGGGATTTTAAAGGGGATTTTAATGGCCTAAACCCCTCTCAGAAAGAAGGGGCTGGGAGTTATCAGCTCTCAGATTTCCCCCTCTAAAGGGGTCATTAGGATCAATTAACATTCCCCTGTCCAGGGTTTGTGTTTGTGTTGGAGCCCAGCCTCACCCCAGGGCTGGAGTGGATATTTCAGAGCAGGAAATGCTGCCCTGCCTTGGCTGAAGGATTTGGAGTCAAACTCTTCCAGAAATCCCTGCCCAGCCCTGCTCCTCTCCCTGGGACCTGCTTCTCACCCAGGGACCTGCTCCTCACCTGGGGACCTGCTCCTCACCCAGGGACCTGCTCCTCACCCAGGGACCTGCTCCTCATCCAGGGACCTGCTCCTGTCCCAGGGACCTGCTCCTCACCCAGGGACCTGCTCCTGTCCCAGGGACCTGCTCCTCACCCAGGGACCTGCTCCTCACCTGGGGACCTGCTCCTCATCCAGGGACCTGCTCCTCACCCAGGGACCTGCTCCTCACCCAGGGACCTGCTCCTCATCCAGGGACCTGCTCCTCATCCAGGGACCTGCTCCTCACCTGGGGACCTGCTCCTCACCCAGGGACCTGTTCCTGTCCCAGGGACCTGCTCCTCACCCAGGGACCTGCTCCTCATCCAGGGACCTGCTCCTCTCCCTGGGACCTGCTCCTCATCCAGTGACCTGCTCAGGGCTCTGAAAACACAGCCAAGCTCCCCCAGCATCACCCTGCAGCCCAGTACAGCCCAGTACAGCCCAGCCCAGCCCAGTACAGCCCAGTACAGCCCAGCCCAGTACAGCCCAGTACAGCCCAGTACAGCCCAGTACAGCCCAGTACAGCCCCAGTACAGCTCTGGAGGGAAACACCTGGTGCTGCTGATGATCCCAGAGGACTTTTCCAGGCCGAAGGAGCCCATGGTTCTGATTGTGGCTGGAGTTCAGCAGCCCAAACCTCGTCCCTCATCCCTCATTTCAGGTCCTTGCAAAGTCCTGCTCTGAGTGGGAGACAAATGGGTTTTATCCTCCCTGAGACAGCAGCTTTTAAACTGGGATTTCTGGGGCACTTTGGATTTTCTTCCCGCCCTCCTCATCCTGGAGCACAGAGCACTGCTGCCTCCCTGATCATCTGCAAGTTGAAATGAAAGTCAGATTTGATTCAAGTTTCCTTAAATCTCACTTCTTACTGCTCCTCTGGGCACGTTATTGAAAGTGCAGGAACTCTTCCTCATTTAAGGAGTTAATGAGAGTCATTTTAAACCCTTGGAACACACTCAGGGCTCACCTGATCTTCACAAATGAATTTCCAAGGTCTCCCCAGCAGCTTTGCTCTGGAGCAGATTTCAGCAGAGGTTTTTCCGAGAGGGTTTGCTGAATTCCTCACTCCATGCCTTGGCTTTCCTGCATTTTATTGTGCTCTGTGCAAATCCACATCTCTGAGAGTTCCCCTGGTCCTTGGGAAGGTCACTCCTGCCTTCCCTGAGCCTCATTAACCATTGTTAATTGGATCTGGCATTCTTCAAGTGGAGGTCAATACTCAACAACCGAGTTTAATTTTGCATCCCCTCGTGCCCATTCCTGGTTTATTCCCAGCACAGGCCAAGTCTGCTCTGTTTTTCTAAAGGCCCTGAGACCCCCAGCAGCTGCTGGTTCCAGATTAAGCCTTTTCCATGTTCCAGAAGCTTCTCCCAAGGTCCGGCAAGGTCCGGCCCCTTCTTTCTGAGAGGGGTTTGGGCCATTAAAATCCCCTTTGTACCAGAGCTTTTCCCGTGTCTGAGAGGTTGTGCTGAGATAAAAGCCCAGTGATCATTTCCAGGGCCACAAAAAGGTGTTCAGGGAAAAGCAGAGCTCTGCTACCCACACCAGACTGCTTTGCTTTGTTTTTTCACTTTCAGAGAACTATCTTCTCAAGGTCTCTGGGTGTTGCACCCCGTTCCTGGCCACAGGCAGGGCTGAGGCTGCCAAAGCTGCTCCCTGCTGCTGTCCCTTTCCTCCCTTTATTGCAGCATCATCCCAAAACCCTGTAAACACTCCAGGAGAAACAAACCCCAAACCCCAAACCCAAACCTGAAGGGTGAGAGCTCTGCATCTGCTTTTACACCAAGTCCCACCTGCAAGGGGCCAAAGTGCTCACAACTATCAGCAAGCCAGGGCAACCCTGGTTTAATTAAATTAATTAGTTCACCCAGGACTATAAAGGTTTGAAGAAAAGGGGAGAAATAGTTCTGAGCTCCAGGATCTGGCAGTTTATGAGTTGTGGCACAGAACCAGCAGCAGCTTTTCCCAGGCTGTGATGTCCAGGGGCAGCAGGAGCAGAAATCAGGACCCTCAGGGGCAGGTCCTGGCAGCTCCTCAACACACAGAAATCAGAGCCACGAACAGCAGCGCTGGCCTGGGGCTGCCAGAGCCTCCCTGCAGAGCTGGAGCCGGGGGCTGGGACAGGAGAGATCTGTCCCTGTGCTGCCTTTGCTCCATCAGGGAATCTCCTCTTCCTCCTCTTCCTCATCCTCCTCATCCTCCTCATCCTCCTCATCCTCCTGCTCCTGCTCCTCCTCCTCATCCTCATCCACCTCCTCATCCTCCTCCTCCTCCTGCTTCTCATCCTCATCCTCATCCTCATCCTCATCCTCATCCTCCTCATCCTCCTGCTCCTGCTCCTCATCCTCATCCTCATCCACCTCCTCATCCTCCTCCTCCTCCTGCTCCTCATCCTCATCCTCATCCTCCTCATCCTCCTCATCCTCCTCTTCCTCCTCCTGCTCCTGCTCCTCATCCTCCTCATCCTCCTCATCCTCCTCATCCTCCTCATCCTCCTCCTCCTCCTCCTCCTCCTCCTGCTCCTCATCCTCATCCTCCTCATCCTCATTCTCCTCCTCCTGCTCCTCATCCTCATCCTCCTCCTCTTCCTCCTCCTCCTCCTTATCCTCTTCCTCTTCCTCTTCCTCTTCCTCTTCCTCTTCCTCTTCCTCTTCCTCCATTTCCTCCATTTCCTCTCCTTCCTCCCCCTCCTCCTCCTCCTCCTCCCGCTCCTCTGTTCCTGACCCCAGCGGGGCAGGGCTGATCAGAGCCATCATTTGGTGTCTCCAGGTCAGGAGACATTTCCAGCCCTGGCTGTTGCTGATCCCGCAGCTCTCGGGGTTTGCAGGTGGGCTCAGAGCTGACCCAAAGCCCGCAGGGTTTCCCAGAGCAGCACAGCAGAAATCTCACCCTCACTGGGGTCCTGATGAGATTTCCAGAGCTTTCTCCTGGGGTCAGCCCTGACGTGTGCAGAAAGAGCCTCTCTCACCATTGGGGTTTCCATTTCCAGCTCGTTCCCTGGGCTTGGGAAGTGTCAGGAGCGGAACTGAGAGTGAAAATTATTTTTACCTGAATTTATCTGAGCCTCAGAGCCAGGCTGGGGCAGGGGATGGACGTCCCTCGTGGGTCTCTGGTCTGTCTGAGCCACTGGCTCAGAACAAAGGGGTCAGCAGCCATCATTTCCTTGACCTCTGAATTGCTAAACTCCTCTCACTTCTGACTGTCTCATGCTGCTTCCAAAAATATAAAAGGTTTCAAACTAAATCCTTAGCAGGGCAAGAAGGAAATCTATCCCCAGGGGAGGAAAGGCAGCAAAGGAGAAAATAAACTCTCAGATTAAATTCCAAAATTGCTTTATTAACACTTTTTTCTGTTTAAAGCTCAGCTCCCCTGTGAACATACACATCCTAAAACCTTTCTCTTCCTTAATAGCACTCTCATTTAAAACCCAATAAAAAGATGTTGAGGGGAGAATGAAGGTGGCTCTAATTTCCCCTTAACCTCTTATGAAATTGCCATGGAAACCACAAATGCCATATTTCAGTGGCCATTCAGCATCCTGGTGGCCGGGGCTGGGAGAGGCTCCAGGAGAGGCTCCAGGGCTGGGAGAGGCTCCAGGAGAGGCTCCAGGAGAGGCTCCAGGAGAGGCTCCAGGGCCAGGACAGGCTCCAGGGCCAGGAGAGGCTCCAGGA
>NC_031795.1:5619781-5620576 GCF_001522545.3 Parus major | reverse complement strand
CCAGGACAGGCTCCAGGGCCAGGAGAGGCTCCAGGAGAGGCTCCAGGACAGGCTCCAGGGCCAGGAGAGGCTCCAGGAGAGGCTCCAGGAGAGGCTCCAGGGCCAGGAGAGGCTCCAGGAGAGGCTCCAGGACAGGCTCCAGGGCCAGGACAGGCTCCAGGACAGGCTCCAGGGCCAGGAGAGGCTCCAGGGCCAGGACAGGCTCCAGGGCTGGGCTCTGGTGCTCACCAGGAGCGTGGGGACATCCAGGGTGCCCCCAGAGCCCCTGGGGCTCAGCCCCAGCTGTGTCTGGGGATTTTTCCTGCCTGATAAACACCAGCCACGCTGGGAGGTGACGCTGGATGGGTTTTAGGTCCCTTCCCAACCCAAGCCGTGCTGGAATCCTGGGATTCCCTAAACTCAACCACCTGCCCCTGCCAAGTGCCAGCCACATCCCCCAGCGTGTGTTTCCTTTCCAGGGGCTCTGTGTACCCTGCACACATCACTGACAGTGATTAATGCCTTTCACACTTTGATTCCGTAGAAATTGCCGACGCCAAGAGCTCGCTGGATTTCCTTGAACAAATCAAGCTGGATAAATATTAATGCGCGTGCGGCTCTTGTAGCCGGCGATTTGAGGGGCTGATAAAATCGTGTTTCAATATTTGATGCAGGAAGGGACCTGTGGCTGAGGCACGGGGGGCAGATCTGCTCCAGGCACTCCCAAAGTCCCTCCCCAGCTCCTCCAGGGCTCTCTCCATCCTCCCTTCCCCTCCTCCTGATGCTGGAACATCTCGCAGCGGTGCCCCAAGAGCC
>NC_031795.1:5617788-5619378 GCF_001522545.3 Parus major | reverse complement strand
CCAGGAAGGGTGGGGCTGGGTGTTCAGGACAGGCTCCTGGTGGGGGGAGTTTTCCTTTCAGGACCAGCACCATGGCAGAGCTCTGGGGGCTTTGCCCTTTCCCCTCCTGGGATCCTGGGGAGCAGCACTGGATGGGGAAGCAAGGCAGTCTTTCTTGGGAAATATCACCTGGCAAGGCATTTCCAAGGCTCAAAGCCACCAGATATCCCTGGCTCTGGGTTCTGGGCTTGACTGCAGCTTTCTGCCCAGTCCCTGACATCCTAAAAACACAGCAGGAGGATTTTAGGGGAGTCTGAGCACAGTCCCTGTCCCTCAGGGTGTGGGAACAGGACATTTTCCCTGTTATCCCCAAAATGTTCTCCCCCTGTGCTCTGCACTCCCTCCCTCCTCCTTTAATTTCAGCTCCATGTCGAGGATTTTCCCCTCTGTGATATATTAATTTCAAATATTGACTCACCAGATCCTGTGATTGATAGAACTCAAACATATTAGTCTTATTACATCCTATATACTTTAATTAACTTCAGCAGGTGATGTTAATCAACTTGAAGGCTGAAATGTGGAGCAGCTAAATAAATGAAAGGAAGATGGAAAAATATCTGCTGCATTATCTGCCAGTGTGGATGGCTCCTGCTCCCAAGCCAGGCACATTTCGAAGGGTTTTTTATTTAACTCAGACCTGTGTGGGGGACATTTGATAGCAATTCCTTCATTTAAATTAAAAGAGATCTTCAGACCCTCCAGTATTTTGATCAGGGTGAGGAAAACATGGGAAGGAAATATTATTTAAAGCAGGGATGTTACAAAGAAACATCTGAGCTGCAGGGATCCAGTGCAGGCTGGTGTGGAGAACTTTCTGGAGGCCTCATGTACCAAAAGTTGTTATTTCACGGGGAAACAGAGTCACAGAACCCCGGTGGGATCTGGATTAGGAGGGAGTGTAAAGCCCAGGCAGGGACAGGCTCAGGACAGGTCCAGCTGAGCGGGGATTTGGGGTCTGGGGTTCCCCTCCGTGTCCATCCCACCCCAAACACGGCTCCGCTCTCTGCAGCGCTCCAGGGGCGTGGACCCAACGCCATGGGACGGGGTGGCACCTCCCAGAGCCCGAGGGGACAGCCCCTGTGTCCCTAAAACAATCCCTGTGTCCCCAAAGACAGTCCCTGTGTCCCTAAAACAAATCCCTGTGTCACCAAAGACAGCCCCTGTGTCCCTAAAACAAATCCCTGTGTCCCTAAAACCAATCTCTGTGTCCTTAAAGCCAGTCCTTGTGTCCCTAAAACCAATCCCTGTGTCCCTAAAACCAATCCCTGTGTCACCAAAGACAGCCCCTGTGTCCCTAAAACAATCCCTGTGTCACCAAAGACAGCCCCTGTGTCCCTAAAACAAATCCCTGTGTCCCTAAAACCAGTCCCTGTGTCCCCAAGGCCCCTGTGTCCCCAAGGCCAGTCCCTGTGTCGCCAAAGCCAATTCCTGTGTCCCTAAAACAAATCCCTGTCTCCCCAAAGACAGCCCATGTCCCCAAGGCCAGCCCCTGTGTCCCCAAAGCCAGTCCCCATGTCCCCAAGGCCAATCCCTGTGTCCCCAAGGCCA
>NC_031795.1:5613845-5617688 GCF_001522545.3 Parus major | reverse complement strand
TCCCTGTGTCCCCAAGGCCAATCCCTGTGTCCCCAAGGCCAGTCCCTGTGTCCCCAAGGCCAGTCCCCATGTCCCCAAGGCCTCAGGACCCTCTCCCATGGCTGGCACCGGTTGATTTCCAGTTTCTCTCCTGATGTGCTGCTGTCACCTTTGTCACCGGGACCCTCCCTGCTCCCTCCTTTGGCTGCCTGGCTTTTTATGGAATATTAATTTCTGGAACAAAGGCTGCCTTTTCCTGTGTGTGCTCACAGCATCTGGCACCAGTTATGACTCAGGCTTCCAAGTGCTTAAATATTATCAATGCAAACCAAAACTGCCAAAAATCTCTGTTTTCCCCTCTCTTTCTGTGCAGCTGGGTGAAATTCTGCCATCTTGTTATCAGAAATGACCTTGGCTTTGACTTTGGGATCAACTTGACAGGAATTTTGTGGTGGAAACCCAAAGTTTGATATCCTGTGGTAACAACATATGAAATATTCAGCTCTGCATGTAAAACTCATGCCCACCCTTCTCCTGATCTCTCTGCCCAGCAGCACTGGAAGCTGCCAGGATCCCAGACCTGAAGATAAAACCATTCCCCAGCTCTGACCAAACTTTTTTTTTTTGTTGTTTCTCAATCTTGAAAATCAATGAAACACAATTGATTTTTAGCAGCATAAATCATAAGTGGCTCTCAGAGCTCGGGGAGAACATTCAGGCTCGGTAATGAGACTGAAAAATCTCCTCTTTGTTTTGCTCCACGAGCTGTTTGTCGTGTTCAAGGGGCTGCTGTGAATGACTCACTTCACTTTGAAGAGAGATTTATTTTTATAAACCGTTTATTCCTTTCCTTGCAAAGACACAAAGGCAGATTCCCCCCCTGCATCACGGTGCTGCAATTGCACTCCTCCTTCTCCCTGCAGGGGCTGCAGCCCTGCTGGAATTTTGGGATGGAATTTTGGGATGGAATTTTGGGATGGAATTTTCAGATGGAATTTTCAGATGGAATTTTGGGCTGGAATTTTGGGCTGGAATTTTGGGCTGGAATTTTCAGATGGAATTTTCAGATGGAATTTTCAGATGGAATTTTGGGCTGGAATTTTCAGATGGAATTTTGGGCTGGAATTTTCAAATGGAATTTTGGGCTGGAATTTTGGGCTGGAATTTTGGAATTTTGAGCTGGAAATTTGAGCTGGAATTTTGAGTTCAAATTTTGAGTTCAAATTTTCGGCTGGAATTTTGAGCTGGAATTTTGAGCTGGAATTTTGAGTTTGAATTTTGAGCTGGAATTTTGGGCTGGAATTTTCAGATGGAATTTTGAGCTGGAATTTTGGAATTTTGAGCTGGAATTTTGAGTTCAAATTTTGAGTTTGAATTTTGGGCTGGAATTTTGGAATTTTGGGCTGGAATTTTGGGCTGGAATTTTGAGCTGGAATTTTGAGCTGGAATTTTGGAATTTTGGGCTGGAATTTTGGAATTTTGGGCCAGAATTTTGGAATTTTTGGGCTGTGCACATCACTGGAAGAGTCAGGGTGAATTATTCCCACCCGAGGAGAGAGAGGAGCATGGAGGAGAATCCCTTTTCCTCTCCAGCGACAGAATTTCTTCTGTTCCACCCGGATGACGTCACAAGTGATGTCATTGATGATGTCATCAGTGATGTCACTGCCCACCCACCTGGTTCTGCCCTTTGGCAGGACTTTTGTCTCAGTGAGAGCTGCAGAAGCCGGCTCTTCTTTTGAAATCCTTGATATAAAAAGCAATATCCACCTTGTCTGGGCTCTTCTTCTTGACAGTGACTTAAAAAATGATATTTAAAAAAAATATGCAAAAATTCCTGCGCTGGCTCCAGCCTGTCAGCAAGAAATGCAGGGAAATTTCTTCCTGAGCTCCATCATTTCATAACCTGCAGCACGAGGGCTCCTCATCCCAGCAACTCCTGGAGCTGCACATCCTCATCTCATTATCATGGACACATTGGATGCCAAATTCTTACAGCTTAATTTAAATGTCCATTCTAATCTTTACTCTTTCCTTCCTCCCCAGTTTTTACTGAAGTAAACAATCTATTTTCAAAATGAAATGCTTAAAATAGGAGGGTGTTTTTTTGGGTTTTTTTTATTTCTGTGGGGGAAATTCAGGCTTGGAATTATTTATATTAACTGGCCAGAAATTGGTGGCTGTTTAACTGGAGAAGTTAAAAGCTTTTGAGGCAGCTTTTTGTTCCTGCAGAACATAAATATAAGAGCAGAGATAGTTTGTTTTAATGCTCTGTTGACACAAACTGATGTTCTTACTGTGCTAATGGGGAGTTTGTTAGAGGTGTACATTTAATTTGCCTGTTTGCTCGGGGCTTTATGTTTGTTTCCACTCCACACATCATTCCTGGCACCATCCCAGCTCTGCATTCCAGGCAATTCCTGGCCCATTCTCCATCCTCCTGCCTGCTCCCACCTTTTTTGGGGACCACATCCCCCCTTTCCCCTCCTGGCACCATCCCAGCTCTGCATTCCAGGCAATTCCTGGTCCATTTTTCATCCTCCTGCCTGCTCCCCGTTTTTTGGGGATCACATCCCCCCTTTCCCCTCTGCTGCCTGCTCAGCTGTCCCTGCCCAGGCTTCAGCTCCGGTTCCACGCAGGGAGGAGGCTCCACACCCATTTCTGTGCTGCTCTGCTCAATATTTATGTGCATTAATGTTGTTTCCAGGCTCTGAGCAGGAACCTTCAGCCAGCTCCCACTTTAATTCCCCTCTCAGGGAGCCTTTACTTGGTGTTGGTTGAATGTTGAGCAAACCCTGGGAATTTTGGATCAGCAGAGCTGAATAAATCTCCCCCCAGACCTTCCTCCTTTCCATTTTTCTAATCAGGACCGTTGTCATCTGCTCTGACAGATTATTAATGCTACACACAGGCACGTAATAGAGATTGTGTTTTTCCATTCAGGGATTTTTGTCCTGATAAACAGCCTGGCAGAGACAAGTTACCCCAGTCCCTGCACGAATGGTGGGAGTTTAAACACAGCCAAATCCTTGAGAGCCGCTGGCCCTGGGCCAGGAGCCCTCTGTCATCACTCTTGGCTCCTCCTCTGCAATCCATCACCACTGACCCATCACCTCGGCAGCTACCAGAAGAAATCTGGCATCTGGTGCCTGTTTTTATCCCAGCTCAGGTTCTGCTTTCTTTCCTTTATCTCCGTGCCTGGCTCAAAGCTGCTCGAGGAAAGAAGGATCTCTCTGTTGAGCTCAACAAGCTTCGTATTTGGCTTTTTTCCCCTCAGATATGTCCTGCTCCTGGTTATTTTTCATGTTCCTTTGTGTGAGGAAATCAAAATTCCCCTTTTCTGTGTTTTCTCTGTCTCTTTGCTCCATCTCTTCCGTGTTGATTACGCATTTCCAGCTCCTTATCTCAGCCATTCCTCCTCCTCCTCAGCGTTCCTGAGCAGAGGGCTGGGAAGGGATGAGAGCTGGAGCATTTCCAGGTGATGCTCTTGCCTCAGGTCCCTCACTCCTGTGAGCAGCACAAGGTGCAGAAATCCAGGATTTGGGTGATCCAGGGCTGCAGACCCCACAGAGACACAGAGGGGATGGTTTAGGGGAGGGGAATGTGGGATTCCAGCAGGACGTGAGGTTTGGGCAGCCCAGGCTCTCTGGAACAGCTCTGGAGGATAAAAACAGGACACAAAGTGTGGGAAGGTCAGGTCTGTGTGCCCAGTGTGGCTCCTGCCACTGCTGCTCCTTCCTGGGAGCTGCTGCTTCCCAGCAGGGCTAAAACCACGGCAAAATCCGGATTTTGGGATGTGCTGGGGCTGCAGGAGAAGGGGAGCAGAGAGGCTCCAGAGCAGCCCATGAACAGGGGGATGCAGGG
>NC_031795.1:5606841-5609810 GCF_001522545.3 Parus major | reverse complement strand
GACACTGGGTGACCCCACCCTGGGGACAGAGGTGCAGCCCTGGCTGTCCCCGCTCTGGGGGACGCTGGCAGGGACGGAGCCCGCAGGGATTTGGGTCCCTCGGGGCCGTTTGGAGGTTGAGGATGGGATGTGCCAGCCCCAGATCCCCCCTCAGCTGTGAGCTGGGCCAGGCCTGGACAGCTCCAGCTGCTCATTTCAGGGATTTCTATTGATTGCTCCAGGAATTATCCACTCACACAGGGCACAGGAAAATCACAGCAAACTTTTCCCAAACCCTCACGTCCCAAAGGATGGGGAAGGATTGATTTTTACACGTTTGGCTTTTAGGCTGCTCACATCTCCATCCAGACAATTTTCTTTCCAGAGAGTCCACTACAGTCTACTTAATTGTATTTTCTAACCAAGCTGGAAGAGATTTGTTGGCTTTACTGTCCAAAGAAGACACAAATCTTTTCTTCCAATTTTTTTTCCTCGAGTCCATAATGTAGGGAGTAAATTTCTACCCCTAAAAGCAATAAAATATCAAATTGTTCAGTGCAACAGCACAGGGGAAAGAGTCATTCATGGAGGAATGTAAAGACTTGGAAAGACTTGGCTCTATATTTTTATTTATTTTATTTATTGGGCAGCAATTACTCCAAGTGTAACTTTCCAGTTTGGCCAGGACAGTGGGTGAGCTCTGATTCTGTTTTCAGAATCAGAAAAACAAACCCAGATTGGGCTTTCAAAAAGAATTCTTTTGTATTTTGTCTTTGGCTCAAATTTAACAGCTGGAAATATTGTGGTGTCTACCAGGCTGGGAATTCCAGGGACATCTGGGATAAACTGGGGTGAGAACACAGGTTTGGAATTCCTGTCCAAGCTTGCTGGATTGTTTAAGAATTCACTTGTGGAACTCCTATCTGAGTTTGTTGGGTTGTTCAAGGCTCAGATGCTGTAAAAGAATTGGTTAAAAGACGTGGCTTTATTTGCCAGCTGCAAATTCAGAGCTTCAGTTACGGTGAAACATTTTCAATACTTCATGATTGATTTATTTGTTTATTTATTTAAACAGCACAACCAAAATTCCTTTTTGCTCAGAATATTTTGCTGGCCATGCCCCTGTGCTAGACCTCCTCTAAATTTCCCAAAGTGACCAAAAAATCCCATTTCATGTCCCAAAACCCCTCTAGACAACACCAGAAGTGAAGTTTCCACCCAGCCTGGCTTTAAAAACCTCTCGGGGAAGGAAAAGTGGGGATCCCTGAGCAAACAGGGCTGGAACAACAATTCCTGCTGCTCCCTGCTCATCCCATCCAGCAAAACAAGCAAATAAACCTCCCCCAGTGCTTGGAAAGTCCATCCTCTGTAATATTGCTGTAATGGAATGCTTTTAGAGAGAAGCCATAAAAACGAATTGAGGAGTGGTTTTTGCGGAGCCCAGCGGAGCATCCCCGCTTTTATCGCCGGGAATAACGCGACGGGGCTGGAGCTGTGGAAATGAACCCCAAACCGGCCTTTTTTCCAAGCCCTCGGTGTTAATTCTGAGCAGGATAATTACAGGGCTCTTTATGCTTTAGGTTAGGCAGCAATTAGCGGCTCCTGAGGCTCCGGAGTGATCGTTCCTCCCTCGCCACGCGGGGCTGGCTCTGCTCTGGATTTATCCCCAGCAGAAAAGTTTCCAATTATCCTGGAGAGTGAAATCACCAAGGAGCTGTTTGTGGCCTTCCCTTTGCTTTAAATACATTTGCTGCCGTCCTGAAATGCAGATTTGCCACCAAGCTCCTGCAGCACAAAGCAGAGAGCACCAAGAGGTGCTGGGGTTCTTGGGAAGCAGCAGAGATTGCAGCCCCTCCATCCCTCTGATCCCCTCTGATCCCCTCTGATCCCCTCTGATCCCCTCTGATCCCAAATTCCCATCCTGATCCAAGAATTCCCACCCAGCCTGAGCCCCAGCACTGCTCAGTGGAACTCCTGGTCCAGCAGTGCTCTGACTGCCCTGGATGCAGGATGTGAAAAACACACGAAAATAATTGATACATTTGTAGAATTTAAATAAGTTTATGTGGTTCACGTAATAAATAAATTTATCATTTCTTAAAAAATGGAAAGATTTCACGTTTTTCCCCAGGTTCTCTGTGTTAAAAACCCCAAGGGCTGGTGTATCTCCTAAGAGGTTCTGTGAGGAGTCAGGGTCAGTTCCAGGGAAGTTCTCTTGAGCAATTATTTATTCTTAATGTTATTTTGCACCTTCCACTGAAAAACCTGTGGGATGGTCTGACCCAGTGGGCTCAGAGCTAACTCAACTTATCCCTGTGAAAAATAAAAACCAGCTTTTATATTGGTGGCTGCAGGAAGATAGGAAGGATTCCTCATTGTTACTCATATTCTTTAATTTTTAAGACATGTTTTTAGCAGGTATAAATTAATTCTATCCCTTCCCTACTAAATTTCCTTGCATTTTTGCCCTGCCAACAACTCCAGTGGAACAGGGACCCATCCCAGTGAACCCAGAAAGGGGAACAGCCAGTGGCAGATCTGCAAATTTGAACTTCAGTCTTCAAATTTCCCCTTGGAAGCTCATCATGAGTAAAATACGGGGTGTAGCCCAAGGAAACACCAAATCCTTCACTAAACAGCTGCACTGTGATTTATTTTCCTTGCTTTGTGCTCCATGGTTCTGGTGATAATCTCAGTTTGTGTTGCTGGATGAATGGTAACTGAAGGAGGTTTTCCATGCCCGTTAGGGGAGCTGCAGGGCAGGGCTGTCCTGGACAGAGTGTGACACCCCTGGGCAGGAGGGGACAAAGTGCCAGTGACCCAGCACGGAGCAGCCTGGGCTTCCCTGGTGTCCTTCCCCTCCAGGTCACCGCTCCAAGCGGAGCAAAAGCTGGAAGGTGACCTTGGTACCTTTGCTCTTTGACAGAAAGGAGGTCTAGATGGGATTTTGGGAAGAAATCCTTCCCTGGCAGGGTGGGGAGGCCCTGGCA
>NC_031795.1:5602230-5606446 GCF_001522545.3 Parus major | reverse complement strand
ACAGGGGTCCCTGGTGCTGCAGACACAACCTGTACAGGAGGAGGATGCTGGGTTTGAAACCCAGGGATGCTGCCCAAGGACAAAGCAGCCTGACCTAAATTCCTCCATGAGATGGCAGGGCCTGCAGTAATGAATTCTGTCTTATCTGCGTGATGGGGTTATGATTTGCAGACATCAAAATCCGTAATTCAGTGAATGCTGCTCTGAACCGGGCAGGGCGGCAAAATAAATAAATAAAATTTGTCAATGCAGAATAATGTGCTTGCACATGGTTAGCAAGAGCCAGGCAACTGTATATCACAGCCAGGAATAATGTCAGGTTTTGGAATCAGATAAATTGCAAATAACAATGCAGAAAGCAACTGAACCTTGAGGAATATCACAGCCAGGCTGGGATGAGGTGCCTGCAAAAAGCCTTTGTTTGGAAGGGACAAATAGAGACCAATAAGACAGAGGGTAAAAAAAATGGGGAGGGAACAGCAGGGCCATAAAGCTCTGATCAAGTGCAGGAGAGATGATAAAAGGCCATGGACAGCCCAGGAAAAATATTAAGAAGCAATAAAATGCAGCATCAGTGGAGATAAGATGATAATTTGTTATTCTCAGCAGAGCCATTTGTGCACTGAGGCCCTTCCTGGACTCAGAACTGAGCTGTGCCTTGCACCTGCAGCAGGGATTTGGATCTTGGGCAGGGATCTGTGCCTTGGGCAGGGATTTGGACCTTGGGCAGGGATTTGGACCTTGGACAGAGATTTGGACCTTGGACAGAGGTTTGGACCTTGGACAGAGGTTTGGATCTTGGGCAGAGATTTCCCCTTGGGGCAGAGATTTCCTTCTTGGGCAGAGATTTCCCCTTGGGCAGAGATTTCTCCCCTGGGCAGAGATTTCCCTCTTGGGCAGAGATTTCCCCCTGGGCAGAGATTTCCCCCTGGGCAGAGATTTCTCCCTGGGCAGAGCAGCAGGGACCCCCAGAGCTGGCAGGGAGAGCTCTGTGTGTGTTTTCAGGAGGGAACTGAGCCCTGGCACAGCTCCAGCCTGACCCTGGAGGTGTTTCCAGACTCCTCTGGCTGCCCAGGAGTTGTGAATTCCCGATTTGGGCACAAATGAGAATCAGCCCCACTTTTCCCAGGGAGCTCAGCAGGGATGTGAGAACAGGACAGGGGGAACTGGGCTGGGTGTGTGGAACCAGGACAGGGATGTGGAACCAGGACAGGGATGTGGAACCAGCCTGGGGATGTGGAACTGGGCTGGGAATGCAGGAACATGACCGGGGGATGTGGAACCAGCCTGAGGATGCAGGAACACGGCCCAGGGATGCAGGAACAAGGGCTGAGGATGCAGGAACACGGCCCAGGGATGTGGAACCAGCCCAGGGATGCAGGAACATGGCCCAGGGATGCAGGAACACAGGCTGGGGATGCAGGGACACAGGCTGGGGATGCAGGGACACAGGCTGGGGATGCAGGAACACGGCCCAGGGATGCAGGAACATGGCCCAGGGATGTGGAACCAGCCCAGGGATGCAGGAACATGGCCCAGGGATGCAGGGACACAGGCTGGGGATGCAGGAACATGGCCCAGGGATGCAGGAACATGGCCCAGGGATGCAGGAACACGGCCCAGGGATGCAGGAACATGGCCCAGGGATGCAGGAACATGGCCCAGGGATGCAGGAACACGAGCTGCAGATCCAGGAGGTGCCTCTGGGACTGGGGAAAGCTGCATGGAGCTATCTCCCAGCTCCATCTCTGCATCCCTAAATGGCACAGACGTTGTTCAGCAGTTTTCAAAGATGCTGATAACAATGATACACATCCCTGGCACTTATTAAGCTGATGGCTTTTAAACATTAAATCCCAGCTATAATTAAATTAACTGAAATTGGCTTTATTAAAAAAAAAAAAGAAAAGAAAAAAATGGATTCCAAGCAGCATTTGAAAGGTGAGGGAACTGCCTGCAGACCCAAATAAGCATTGCTGCAGATTGCAGCCAGCACTAATTACTAGCTAATGACTGAAGTTGCAGCCAGGGGACCACAGGGGAAGGGGAGGACGAGGGAGGAGGGACAAACTTCATCACTGGGGACAGCTCTGGGGTGCTGGGCCTGTTTGTCCTGGAAGGGGATTCTAGGCTGTCCTCTTGCAAAGCCCCTCTGCAGGAATCCCTCCTGAAAAACACAAAACCTTCCTGTCCTGGCTTTGAAGAGCTGATTAAAGCCCGCTCTGTTTTGAAGGAATTGAAGATATACTTGTTCATTTAATAGATGGCTTCCTCTGGCTGCAGGATTCGCCCTTGTTAGGCACATCATTCAAAAATCATCTATTGTGGCTGAAAATAAAACAATTCTGGGACATCTGGATTGGTGCTAATAACTGTGAGCAGCAAGGCTTTGATTTCCTTCAGACTTCATTAGTGCCGTGTCCCAGGAAGCAATCCTGCCTTAATGAGGGCTCGTTTGTCCTGCCAGGACCTGTGACAACAGGAGAGCACGTTCTGCTTTTCCTGATTTTCCTCCTTTTCCTGCTTTTTTATCCTTTTCCTGCTTTTCCTGCTTTTTCCTCCTTTTTCCTGCTTTTCCTTCTTTTCCTTCTTTTCCTGCTTTTCCTGCTTTTTCCTCTCTTTCCTGATTTTTCCTGCTTTTCCTGCTTTTTCCTCCTTTTCCTGATTTTTCGTGCTTTTTCCTGCTTTTCCTGCTTTTTCCTGCTTTTTCTTGCTTTTTTATCCTTTTCCTGCTTTTCCTGCTTTTCCTGATTTTCCTGATTTTCCTTATTTTTCCTCCTTTTCCTGCTTTTCCTGCTTTTCCTGCTTTTTGTGTTTTTTCCTTCTTTTCCTGCTTTTCCTGATTTTTCCTGCTTTTTCCTCCTTTTCCTGCTTTTCCTGCTTTTTCCTCCTTTTCCTGTTTTTTCCTGCTTTTTCCTCCTTTTCCTGCTTTTTCCTCCTTTTCCTGCTTTTCCACCCCTCACCCCATCCCTGTTCCAGCACGAGCTGGAGAATTTTTGTTTCCCAGTCAAAGTCGGAGCGTGGAAAGCTCGGAAATCTCAGCCCTCCATGCCCCAGAGCCCCTGAGGGATAACACCCCCAAACCCATCACTGCAGGGCTCAATCATTTCATATCAGAGATATTAAATTGATAGCCAGGGCAGCCTGGACCTGCTAATTAGCAGCAACTCTGAGCCATGGGTAATTAATGTGTGTTTTATGTCCCAGGGTGTGTTTGGCAGCACAGGGCTCCGGGAAAAGGACAGGGAACACAAATCTCTGTCTCATGGAGTGACCTGAGGTGGATGAAAGCCCCAGGATTTCTCTTTTCCTGCCCAGATTAACCTCCCTGCCCTCCGGCACAGCCAGAAAATCCTCTCGGAGGCACGAGGTGAAAACGCCCTCAAGTCAATAAAGATGCCCCGCATAAAGCTGGAAATGTGACCCAATAAATCCGGACCGAGGGGCATTTCTGGGCTGCTTTTAATCCTTATTGAACAAGCTGATTTTGCTGCTCGGGTCTCTGCACTCCCTGGTGGGAAACACAAACCCCCAGAGCTGCAGGGACCAAGATCTGGAGCTGGGTTAGCAGGAGAGGAAAGGCAGGAGGCTGCAGCACGGATCTCTGCTGCTCTGAAATGACTCATTTCATCTTTCTGGAACCTGTGTCCTCACTCCTCACTTCTGTGCATTGATACACCAGAGAGGGGGGGAAAAAAAGAGTGAAAAATAAGAATATTACATCATTTCCCTGCCAGCTGGGGGTTCCTCCCCTGCTCCTGAGCACTCACTGCTGGAAAGTTTGTTTCCTTTAGTTTTATTATTGCCTTTTATCTGCTTTTCCCCACGGCACCAGTGTCCGAGAGCCAAATCTATTTTTGTGGAATTGTCTGGTTTAAAAAAAAAAAAGAAAAATAAAAGGAAAAATAAAAGGAAAAATAAAAGGAAAAAAGGAAGGAAATTTAAAAGGCCAGCGAGAAGAAAAGGTGATGGATGAGATCTTAGAACATGACAAGAGCTCCTTGGGCTCCTTGCTGAAACCAGCTTCATTTCACAGCATTCTGCACCTGCAGGGGATGCAGGGGCTGCAAGGGATGCAGGGGATGCAGGGGGATGAAGAGGGATGCAGGGAGATGCAGGAGGATGAAGAGGGATGCAGGGAGATGCAGGAGGATGCAGGAGGATGTAGAGTGATGCAGGAGGATGCAGGGGATGCAGGGGGATGCAGGGGGATGCA
>NC_031795.1:5598654-5601962 GCF_001522545.3 Parus major | reverse complement strand
GGGATGCAGAGGGATGCAGGGGGATGCAGGGGGATGCAGAGGGATGCAGGGGATGCAGAGGGATGCAGAGGGATGCAGAGGGATGCAGAGGGATGCAGGGGGCTGCACAGGGATGCAGGGGATGCAGGGGGCTGCACAGGGATGCAGAGGGATGCAGAGGGCTCCATGGGGCTGCAGGGGGATGCAGGGGGCTGCAGAGGGATGCAGAGAGATGCAGAGGGATGCAGAGGGCTCCATGGGGCTGCAGGGGGATGCAGGGGGCTGCAGGGGGCTGCAGGGGGATGCAGAGGGATGCAGAGGCAGGAGATCCGCTGGGATCAGGTGTCCAGCCTGGCTCTCCAGGCCCTGTGTCCATCCCCACCCCGTGTCCTTCTGCTGCCCTGGCTCCAGAGCAGCACCAGAGGGTTTTTATTCAGAATTATCTGTGCCAAGGGCTGGACAGAGCTGATTTATTGCATTCCTTGGCAGTCTTGGAGCTGTTCAGCGCTGCCTCTCAGCCCTGTTTGTGCATTTTAAAACAGAGAGGGAGGCACTTTGCTAATCCTCTGTGCAGCCTGCTGAAAACTTCCAGCTTCCCTCGGAACCAGCAGCTCCCGAGCTCCCCAGGAAATTGTGATGGTTCCTTTTGAAACCCCAGGAGATTTCGATTCCAGATGGACCTGGCTGTCCCCACTCCTGGCTGGCTGTGTGGCTGCTGCAGAGGTGACTTTGGGCAGGGCTGGGAGATGTGGGAACACAATTTTCCCTCCCGGAGGGATGGAACCACCCCTGGCTGCTCCTCGGGGCTCTCCAGAGAGCTGCCAGGAGCGGGGGAAGCCCAGGGAACGGGCTGAGGCTCAGAGTTAGTCAGAGCTGAAAGCTGGCACTGACATTTGGCCTCGTTTGGGAGCTTCAGAGGACTCAGAAAGGCCAGGGAGAAAAGCACCTTCAGTCCCTTTTCAAGTGGGATAAAAACGCCTTCAGGACACCATTAAGGAAGGAGCCACTGATGATAAAGGGCAATAAAGCTGTGGCTGGATCTTTGTGTGGCTCCGGGATCCTGAGCAAGCTGGGGCTGTTTGAACTCTCTGTTTCATGGGGAGGGCTGGGTTTGTGTGGGGCAGGGATGGAAATCCCATCCCCAGCCTGGGGAAAGGGATAAATCCTGTGGGGAGAGCGTGCTCTGCCCACCCCCAGCACTCCACGGACTCATCATCAGTCCTGGCACTTCCAACCCACTTAACAACCGAGACAAAAGTTCAGCCAGGCAAATTAACCCTTAATTAATAACCCTGATGCTGAACTCCCTCCTGAGCCCCACTGCTGGCAGTGATGGAGCAGCAGGACCAGCAGTGCAGCAGTGCTGGGGTGGGAGATGCACTTTTGGGGTGTCACCTCCTCCAGTGAGGTGTTTTATCCAGAGCTTTTATCCAGATGTTTTATCCAGTGGTTTCTCTTCAGGCTGAACCTCCTGTGCTCACCCAGCTCCTCCCAGGGGCACAGGATGCTTCGGACCCCGGGTGCTGCAGGGATCTCAGCGATTCTCCAGGGGAAAGGAGGAGCTTTGCCAGCCTGAGCACACCCTGGGGCCGTGGTGGAACCCTCTCATCAACAGAGGGACACAAAAACAACGAAATCTGAGGAATCTGTGTGGCACCCAGCAAAATAACAATGTACAAATTCCAGATGAGCAATGGCATTGTTGATGTGGCTCGTGGCCTTTCATTGCTTTTGGTTTTTGGGTGTCATGATCCCCTGGATGTGACAAAAAAGGAATGTTCCCTCCTGCACAGGCTCCAGCTGTTTCCTGCCATATTCCTTTGCTGTGGGAAAACACGCTGTGTTCTTGAAACAAACCATCCTGAGCCAGAGCTTGTCATCCCGCTGGAATTCTGCTCCTCAGCTGCAATCCTGGGGCCAGGGGCAAAGCAGGACGAGGCTGTTGCAATATTTCTGTGAGGCACTGGAGCTCAGGAGGGCTGGGACAGGCAGCACAGGCTGCAGCAGAGCTCCAGCTGCATTTGGAGCTGTTCCCTGCCAGAGGAGCTGATGTCTGTCAATATTTGCCATCCCTCGGTACGAGCGGGGTTTGGGCTGCACTGGGGCCCTGTGCAGGACTTTTTGAGATAAACTTTTCCATTTCTCATTCCTTTGGTTTCTCTCTAAGCTGTTGGGCCCCAGGGAGTGAGGATTGGGCTGGAGCTGTCCCTGGGAGCTGCACTTTCTGCTGCAGGACCAGCAAAACTCATCCCCACCATCTCCCCCTCTGCTCTCAGGAGACAGCCACAGCTCCTCAGAACCTTGAACTGCAAATGCAAATCCCCACCAAATCTGCATTGCCATGCTGCAGCTTTCATCTTTTCCGTAACTCTCAGCTTCTGTCCCCTAAGAAACTCCTGGGCTCTTCTGCACTAAGAGCAGAGGAAATCAAGGCAGCGATAAAGGAGCTCAGTTGTGTCTAAAATAGGCAGCCAGAAAAGTCATCAGCGCTCCTCAAAGTCTTAAAAACAGAATTTTGGCTTGGAAAAGTCCAGTAAAACACCAAGAGGGTTTCTACAAACTTGGTGCTGTCCCCACACTGGGGTTCTCCAGTATATATTATATTTATATAATATATATATTTATATAGCTGATGACTGAGCTGGATTTGGGATTGGCCACAATGTAGAATTCAGTAAATAACCTTGAGCATAAAAATGAGATTCTCCTCCAGAAAACTCTTTAATCTCCCTTGTTTTTATGGATCAGCAAAGGTGTCAGAAGTTTGACACTCCAGGTAATTGAGCTCTTGCATTTAGAGCACAGCCTCCAAATAGTGGCAACTTTGCTTTGAAAGAGTCTCTCTAAACTTTGGGTTGACAATTTGCATTTCAAAAGGTTGCAGCTCTGGAGCTGCCATCCCCTAATGCAGGGCTCGAATCAAATGTTCAGATTAATAGCACAGCACTAAAAAAACACCAGAAGCTCTTGGAAGTGCTGCTGGCAGCTGCCCTGGGAGGTGGAAATGTGGAGCTGGGCACCCACCAGGACACTGGGGACAGGATGGGGACATTGCCTGGAGCTGATCCCAGCCCTGGCAAGTGCAGGGGACACAAACCCAGCTGGCTCCAGAATTCCCCATCCCATGGAGGCTCCCTGGAGCTGGGGATGGTGAGAGTGCAGCTCTGCTTTGGGCAGATGTTCCCTTCCAGGGCTGGTCACTGCTGGGACAGCCCAGGAGGGAGCTGATCCACAGGGATTTCAGCACATCCCAACGTTCTGGGGCTCAGATTCCTCCAGGAGAGGCTTAGATTGGATATTAGGAACAAATATTGGAAACTGCCTGTTAC
>NC_031795.1:5596875-5598304 GCF_001522545.3 Parus major | reverse complement strand
AGAAAGCTCAAAATCTGAGTTTTCAGGGTGACATCTCACCCTTTTTGGTTTAACAAAAATTGAAGAAAAAAGAAAAATGAACAAAGAAACTAGCAACATTATAAACAATCAAAAGGATAAATAACAGGGAAATACAATGCTCCATACAATCAGAAGGCTGGAATTTCAGGGTGATAACTGCCAGGGCTGGAATTCCACTCCAACCCCTCTCCAGCCTCACAGGGAACAATTCCCCCTGATATCCCCCCCACCCCTGGCACTCTGAAACCTTTCCCTGTGCCCTTCCCTCTCCTGCTGCTCTCAGCTCACCCAGAGCTGGGACAAACACCCTGAGAGGGGAATTTTCCTCTCCTTTAAGTGACTGCAGCCATGGGGGGTTTCTCCCTTCTTTAATCACCCCGCTCAGGCAGAACGCGATCTGCGCTTCGGGCAGAATTAATACGAGCTAGTAATAGTGATTAGGTAATTAGCAACTACCAGGAGTATTTAACCTTCCTGGTGACAGCGTGTCTGACATCACCTGCGCTCGTGCAGGCTCTGTGAAAAGAATTAACAATTTTAAATTACCCCATTTCAGTTATTAATTATGAAATAGAAGTCGGCCCAGGAATGATGGCGGTGCTGCCCGCTATCCTGCTGGGTTTTTTTCCACTCTGCACATCTTAAATCTGTGTATTTTCTGCCTTCCATTTCACTGGAAAATTGGAATAGGATTGCAAGGATTGAGGGGTGTGCTGTGGGGAACTCTGGCTACATCCCTGGAATTGTTCAAAGCCAGGCTGGATGGGTTTGGAGCAGCCAGGGGCAGTGGGAAGTGTCCCTGCCATGGCTGGGGTGGCTCTGGGTGGGCTTTGGGGTCCTTTTCAAGCCAAAACATCCAATGATTCTGTGCTGCACCCACACTGTTATCCCATGAATGATCAGGAAGGAACATTTCCACCTGAAATTATTGACCAAGTATTTTAATATTATTTTTTTTTCTCTCAGTGCCAATGTTTTCCTCTTTGGAGCAATGTCCATTTTCCCTAGAAATGTTTTTTTTTGCTCTCCACACACATCAGTGCCAGGGATTATCGAGCTCAGCCATCCCCAGATGGATTCTTGGCTCGGGGATGCACCAGGTCCCAGAGCATCCCCTCCTGGACCAGGGGGTGTTGGGGTCTTCCCCTTCCCTGGGGGATCCCAACAGAACTCAGATGAGTGGTTTTTAGGGGGGCTGAGAAAAGGTGAAGATTTTAGGGGGGCTGAACAAAAATTAAGTTTTTAGGAAGGCTGAGCAAAGTAAAGTTTTTTAGGAGAACTGAACAAAGTGAAGATTTTAGGGGGCTGAGCCAAGGTGAAGATTTTTAGGAGAATTGAACAAAGTGAAGTTTTTTAGGGGGGCTGAACAAAGGTGAAGATTTTAGGGGGCTGAACAAAGTGAAGTTTT
>NC_031795.1:5594508-5596564 GCF_001522545.3 Parus major | reverse complement strand
CTGAACAAAGTGAAGTTTTTAGGGGGCTGAGCCAAGGGGGCTCTCAGGCCAGGACTCTCAGCAGCTCCTCAGGGATGTTTCTCCCCGAGCTGCAGCCCTGCTCCAAAGGCAGATTGCAAACATTCTCTCCTGCAATGGATATTCCAGGATCCCATCCCTCCCCACTGAGCCATTTCCCGGGATGCAGAGCGCCCCTGGGAAGGCACCGATCCCCAGCCATGGCCCAGCTCCTCACCCTCATTAACCACTCATCTATTAATGAATCACTCAGTGAGCTCCTCGCTATTACCTTGGCCACTCATTTAGCTGAATTTGATGGTGACAACACATTGACATTGGTAAGGTTAATGAGCCAATCCTTTATTTCATGGAGGGAGTGGAACAACACTCGGTACCTTGTTCTGCCGTGTCCCCCAGAGCTGCAGGAGCTGTTCCTTTAATGGCACCGTGGCATCTTTGCCCTTTAAGTAATTGGCACCGTGAAAATATTCTCTAGGTCCTGTCACAATTGATTAGGGTTGCATTGAATTGTAAAAAAAAAAAATAAAATAAAAGGAAAAAAATTTACTTTTGTTTTCCTTTCTTGGTCCTTTTAAAATGAGTGAATTGATGTCGGTGGATGTGGAAGGCTGGCAGGTCCAGAAGGTGTGGGGAGGTGAAGTCCTGGATGCTCAGCCCAAAGCTGTGCCCTGATCCATGGGTTCCCCAGGAATTAATCCTATTTCTGCTGGGTTTTCCTGGCCAGAACAGAGACCCAGCAATTCCCAGCTCTGCCTTTCTGAGCCTCCAGCGCAGAGAGAGGATCCCAGCCCGTGGCAGGGGATGGAACTGGATGAACTTTGAGGAATTCTCTTTCTTCCAAAAGGCTGGAAGATGAAAAACACGTGGGGTGAACTCTCTGTTGAGTGCAGGAAAGCACAGCACAGCTCTGAAATGACATCTGGGAACAGAGAGGTGGCATTTGGTGGCAGCGACCCAGAAGAGAAGCGCTGTTTTCTCCATGGCACCGGGAGGTGTGAAGTAAAACATCATTTTTGTGTTTGCAGCAACAACAAAAAACCCTTGACTTTGGATTCGTGTCGTCCTTCTCTCACCTTCCCCCTGATTTTAAATTACCCCTGATTGTACAACAGCTGCTCCCTTCACGCCTGCATATGGCTCCCTCCTTAAATCTGCATTTCTGTCGAGGGGCTGCATACAAATACCCAGCTGAAAGTTTGTTTTCAAAGGTCTGATTAACCAACTCACTGTGGCAAAGAAAAATGAGTATTGACATGACTGGAGGAGCTGCCAGGGAGGGGAAGGGGGATGGAGAGGAATGGTAATGACAAGTGTCAGGCAGGGACACTGCCAAGCCCCGAGATGAAGCAATCCCAGGATCAAACCCCACATCTTCAGACAGCAGCCTGTGTTTCATTCTGCAGCTCAAAAAAAATATAAAAACTTCAAAAAATAAACCCCTCACAGATGTGAAATTCTCAAAACATGAGAGGAATTTATTTTATTTTTTTTTTTTTTTTTGAAGGCATGTGAGAAAAATTCCTCCACTTGACATGCTCAGAATGTCTCCTCACCAGGCTTTTGCTACCCAAAATACTCAGCAAAGATTTCCAGCAAAGCTCTGGGTTGGGAGTGTGTAGGATGGCAAGATAAAGGAGTGTCTGCCTGTGAGCTCTCCTCGGTAAAGTTATCTCTCTTTTGATTCTAAACCTTAAAAAATAACCATATGAAAGCACAGAACTGTCCTCTGATCATCTAAATCTGTTTATAATCTGCTCTACAGCTTTTGCTGCTGTCTCTACAGGATGGATTAGATTTTAGTTTATGGCAGAGGAGAAGGATCCAGGTGTAGATGGGAGATGGACGCCAAATTCCCAGGGTGAAACCACAGAATTTTGGATTCCTGGGTGACTTCCCTTGTGCCCAGGGGCTGGTAATTAACTCCTTGAGCTCTAACGAGGCCGGGCATTGTTGTTTTGTTATTGCATTTTCTTTTTCCCAGCTCAAGGCCTTGTTTGGAGGCGTCCGGGCTGAGTGATGGCAGGGCAGGGGACAC
>NC_031795.1:5588603-5592683 GCF_001522545.3 Parus major | reverse complement strand
TTAAAAGTGGGAATTTGGAGTTTGGGAATTGAAAGTGGGAATTTGGAGTTTGGGAATTAAAAGTGGGAATTTGGGGTGGGAGAATTTAAAGTGGGAATTTGGGGTGGGGGAATTTGGGGTGGGAGAATTAAAATGGGAATTTGGGGTGGCTGTGGCAGAGGAGCTCTTCCCACCATCCCAAGTTTCCATCAGCAGGGCATGGCCTGCAGGGCCTCCCGCTCATCTGAGCCTCATCCCGGGATTTATGGGGATGTTTCCAGGGATAAATGCTTGGCTGCCTTTAATTGTATCCTTCATTAGCATCCCAGAGTTATTATTTGCATTACAGTAATTGTTCCCGTCCTCCTCGGGGATCCTGGAGCAGCACAGGGGGGAGATGAGGTGGGAGCAGGGTGTGGGAGCTGGGAGAATCCCTTGGGAATGTTTCTGGGGCACAGGAACAGGCCAGGCTGGGCTGGCAGCAGCCTCACACAGCTCTGGGCTGTGGGATCTCCCGTTTTCCCCATTTTTCCCATTTTTCCCATTATTTTTCCGTGTATTTTTCCCGTGCTCCATCCCCTCCCAGTGGGGTTAGCGGGACCGTTCCGGAGCTGCCAGGGAATTATTCCGGAATCAGGAGTGTGCAAATGGAATCAGATTAACTCTGCTTGCCTCAGTGTCCCTCTTTGTGAGAGAACCTCGGGTAAATGCTGCTGTGAAGGGAGGCTTAATTTATTTATGTCACGCCTAATTAACGGTGCGAGATCCCGCCTCAGAAAGGGGATTATTAGCAACAATAATATTATTATTCCAGCACTGTTGATTTTAGCTGAACCCTTATCAATAGGTGATAAGCACCTATAAATCAAGGAGGGATTTACAGCACCCCAGGGCAGCGGGGTCAGCGCAGAGAGGTGGGAGCAGATCCCACCCAAGCCGGGATAAATGTGCCCCATCCTCTGAGCAAGGAGTTATTAAGGAAAAATTCAAACCAACCTGCGCTGTATATCCATTTTCCCACAGCTCAGCTGCAAACACATCAAGCAATTTGCAATTCCAAGCTGAATTTGAGGGATTAGAACATATTTCTCTGTGCTAACAGAACGAAAAATAAATATAAGTTTGCGGGTTGTTTTTCAAATGGCCTTTAAATCGAAGGCTTATTTATACCCCATTTCTTCCCCAAGCACAGAAATAAAGAAGTCTTTGCTCCTCTAAGATATCTTCATATCTTTTCCCATGAAAATAATTCATGTCACTGAGAAAAAAACTCTTCTATGAATCACTGATGAGTCTTTGATGCTTAATGTGCTGTCCAGCACGAGTTCTCTGGGAACGCACTCTAACAAGAAGATCTGATTTTTTCCTCCCTACCATCATTAAAGTTTCCCCTTCAAATTTCACTTAACAAGCAAATGAAATGTTCTGCCAGCATAATTATAATTTCTTCTTTTTTTTTTAAAAAAAGAAATAATTTCATGTAGGGAAAAGCTTCATCCGTGCTGTGTTTTCCCCCCCCAGGGAGGAAAATGAGCCGTGCTGGGATTTAACTCCAGTTTGGGCTGGAGTGGGGTTTAAAACACAAACCTGACAGGATTCCTGGGGTGGGCACAGCAAAACCCTTCCTGCAGGTGCTGCTCTGGCTGATTTGGGGTGGAAAAGCTCGTTCTGCTGAGTCAATTTTCCGTGCAGAATTATTCCAGTGGGTGCACAGGGGGGTTCTGGCATGGCTGATCCTTGCTCAAACCTCTCTGCTCCCCTCCTGAGCAAAGCTCTGCCAGCACCAAAAGCCCCTCAGAATTAATGGGTTTTATCTTCTGGCAGTAATTGCTTTGTGGGTTAAAAGTGCTCCCAAGCTTCCCCTCCAGGAGCAGGGGTGGGATCTGGAATTTTTGCATTTCCCTGATTATTTTGCCCTTTCTTGCTCCCTCTCGCCTTCGTGGCTGGGTTTAATCCCTGATTTCTGCCCTGGGCTGGCAAATCCTTTTCCCTGGGAATAATGGGCACCTATCCCCAACACCTGAACTGGCAGGATCTGCATAATTGGAGCACAAGGAGTTTTTGAATCCAGGCCTCGGTGTGTCACGGGCTGTAAAATTTAATCTTCCAGCAGCTCCTGGCCTCAGAGCAATTACAGACAGCAGAACGAGGGGAAGTGTCCCGAATTTCTGGGCACTTGTGGGAAATGCCATCCTCAGGACTGCCCCTGGCAGTGTCCCAGCCCAGGACAGGGGGAGGTGACCCTGCCAGGGCAGGGGTGGCACTGGGAGGGCTCTGAGGTCTCTCCCCACCCCAAACCATCCCAGTTCTCTGAAGATGACAAACCTGCCTCTTGCTGGGTGTCTGCAGAGTTCTTAAACAAACACCCTGCAAGACAAACAACAATAAAACACCCGGTGCAAACCTCCGTGCCGGAAAGACAATGAATAATTAGCCAGATAATAGAATATACAAACAGCAACTGCCTTAAAAGCAGCCAGAAATACACAGGGAACGAGCCACGAGCTCTCCTCCCCCTCTGGATTTGTCTGGGGATGCTCAAAGCCTCCTCTTGAGGGGAAAAAAAAGCCCTCTCATTTCTGCTCTATTTGTATGCTACAGTAGCAGTTTGGAGAAATTAAAAATAATTGATACATTCGCCAAAGCACGGGCAGGAACTATTTCATATTTTTAAAAGCTTTGCAAATATCACTTTGGGAAAAAAGTGCTGTGCCTGCATAAAGCTGAGATCTGCTCAGAGTGATGGAATGGAGCCCTTTTTAAGGGGAATATCTGAGTGTAGCAAACCCACAGATGGAGGAAAGGTGGAAAAGCCCAGAGATCCCTGGGCTTGGGCACTTTTTGCTGGGTTGGGAAAGGTTTTCCCTTCAATCCCAGAGGGCTGGGGATGTCTCCTGGCTGTGCCCTGTGCTGCTGAGCGTGGGCTGGTCCCACCCTGCCGGAATTTGGGAACTCCTGGGTCTGCCTGCATCCCATGGAACAGGTCAAACCTGGGAGCAGAGCTTTTTCATGGGGTTTTTGATGGATATCCCCCCTTCAGGACCCTCAGCCGTGCCCAGGAGCTGCAGCAGGAGGAGCCACTCCAAAGGAGGCTCCTCCGTGAGGTGACAGCGAACGAGGCACAGAAAATGGAGTTAAAGATGAACAAATGCCTCCATCATTTCACCAAATTAAATGCACTTTTTTCCGAGTGGGAAGGCAAAAGTCAGTCATTATCTGTCTGTAATACATGGCAGCAGATCATAAAGAGGGTTTATGATCTCTGAAAGCAAATCAGAGGATATTTAAACAACACGTCTGGCTCTGCAGGAGCCATAATTACAAAAGCAGGTCAGAGGCAGAGCAGGGTAACCCTGCCCCGAGCTCAGGCTGCTGGAATGAGCTGGGATCTCCTGCAGTCCCAGTGGGAGCAGGATCCGTGCAGGATCCAGCTGTTCCTGGGCTTGTTCCTCAGCTGGGCTCCCAGCCCTGCTCTGCTCCCTGCCCCAGGCTCCAGCAGCTCCTCCCTCTGCCATCCCCAGCTCTGCCAGACTTTGGAAAATGGCATTCTGTCACCCTGAAAACTCAGATTTTGAGCTTTCTGACATGGTTTTCGAAGGACTTTCCCAGGACTGTGACTGCAAACATAGATATGTGTACATTCTTTCTGTTCCACGTCTTGTGATGGGCATCTCTCATGGCCAGTGCAGGGGGAAAGTGTTATCCTGACCATCCCATCCCTGGCTGGGGGCAGAAATCTGTAAATCCTGGGAGGAAAAATAAACTTTCTCTTCTTTTCACCCCACCTGGAGCTGTGTCTGTGGGATCTGTTCATCTCCAGAGGTAACAGGATTCCTCTGTCTCGTGCAGCTCCACAATCCCTGCTCCCTGCAGACACCCAGCCCTGTGTTCTGGAGCCCTCCACGGCTCTGCTCAATCAGGAGATGAATTCTCCTCATCCTCACAAACCTTTCCCCCTGCTGTGCCCATCTTGCTCTCCTTCAGCATTTCCAGAACCACATTTTATTGGAGTGCCACAGGCTGAACACGCTTTGGGCTGGGTTTGTGCAATGTTTTGTTTACCTGCTGTGGAATAACTCAGCCTGGGCAGCTCTGGAAAGC
>NC_031795.1:5584364-5588298 GCF_001522545.3 Parus major | reverse complement strand
CTGGGATGTGCTGGGATGTGCTGGGATGTGCTGGGATGTGCTGGGATGTGCTGGGATGTGCTGGGATGTGCTGGGATGTGCTGGGATGTGCTGGGGTGTGCTGGGATGTGCTGGGATGTGCTGGGATGTGCTGGGATGTGCTGGGATGTGCTGGGACATGCTGGGACATGCTGGGATGTGCTGGGATGTGCTGGGGTGTGCTGGGATGTGCTGGGACATACTGGGATGTGCTGGGACGTGCTGGGATGTGCTGGGATGTGCTGGGACATACTGGGATGTGCTGGGATGTGCTGGGATGTACTGGGATGTGCTGGGATGTGCTGGGATGTGCTGGGATGTGCTGGGACATACTGGGATGTGCTGGGGTGTGCTGGGATGTGCTGGGATGTGCTGGGATGTACTGGGATGTGCTGGGATGTGCTGGGATGTACTGGGATGTGCTGGGGTGTGCTGGGATGTGCCCCAAACCTGCTCCCAGCCAGGTCACAGGGATTTGGAGCCAGTCCTGGCAGGGATGACAGCAGGGAGCAGAGCCAGCAGCAGGATCCTGTGCTCACCAGTGACAGACATCACCTGGCTTTGACAGACAGAGGGAATTAAGCTCTAAATCCTCCAGTTATCTTCTGCAAAGTTACCTGCAGCCCGTCCTGGGGTGATTTAATGACTTTTCTGGGACAGGGACAGCTGCCAGGGGGGACCATCACGTCGAGCCTTGCTGGCAGCACAGGTAATGATCAGTCCCTGGGAGCAGCAGCCTAAGCCAAGCTGAATTTCACATTCAGGACACCTCTGTGTGATCTCCCTGGCACAGGAGCCCAGAATTATCCAGCATTCAGCAAAACACTCCTGGTTTCCTGCTGGTTTAGCCCAGAACAGAATTTTGCTGATAAAAACAAAGGATGAGCTGCTCCCCCAGCCCTTCCTCTTGTCTAATCCTCTGTGACCCACAGTATGAAAATTGAACTGATTAAAGCTCCAGCAAACAGACTGTGGGAATCCTGGCTGCTCTTGCCCTGAGGGGAGACTGGAACGGCCTAAAAGGTCTTTTCCCTGCTCTGATTTCAGGGATTTTTATGATTCTCTTTGCTGTGGGAATAGAAATGAAAAGGCAAAGCACCTGGATAAATTTTTTCAGGCCCTGGGTACCGAAGGAAAGGAAAATGTCAGAGCAGATGAAAATGAGGTCGCTGTGGCTGGAGGAGAGCAGCTGAGAGATCAGAGCCTGGACAGGGCCCTGGGGTGGGAGAGTGGGCAGAAAACATCACAGGGAGAGGAATTTGGGGAAAAATTCCCACTGGGGCTGAGCCCAGCCTGGAATTGCCAGGTGTGACCCTCGGGAGGTACTGAGGGAGAGGGGATTTAACCAAAGGCACTGAAAGGAAATGGAAGTTGAGAGGGTTTGGGGAGATTGGGAATTTTTCCTATGAAAAGCAGCAGCTGGAGGCCTGGCAGTGCCACCTGGGGACTCAGAGTCACTGGGAATCACCCCAAAACAGCATTCAGAGGTGTGGGAGGGCAAAACTGGGCAGCAAATTCCAGCAGCCAGCCCAGAGAATGGCTCTCTCCTCAGGACAAGGGGTTCTCCCTGCACAGATTGTCCTGCTGCCCTTTTATCAGCTGGGGCCAGATTGAAGAATCCAGCAAGAAACTGTGTCTGCCTAGAAAAATTCCTAAATGTCTTGGTAGCTTTTAATGGAGCCACTTCCTCACTGGGGAACAGCCACAGCAGGTACCACCTTCTCCATTAAAGAGTTAAAATCATTTATTGTGATTAATTCTGTGGGTCTTATCAAGTGCATGCACACTGGCTCCTTATTTTTGAAGCCTGTTCCTCTAAAAGTGCCTTTTAATGGATTTCCAGGGGAGGGAGGCAGTGACCACTGGAGATTCCTCAGTTTCCCTGGCTGCACCTCCAAAAATCTGGAGAGGACTCCTTGGAATCTGCAGCATGGTGCCAGGCCAGGAGCTGGGCTGAAACCCTCAACAACAGCAGCCTGAGTGTGGCAGGGATCAAGGAATAATTGGAATTACTGGGGGGTGTGGATGGGAATTAACTCCAGCCTGGTCCTGGCAAGCGCAGCCCCAGCTCCAGTGGGTTTCCCACTGGGGGATTTGGGATCCCAAACTCCCAGGGAAGTTTTCAGGGGCACAGAGGAGAGGGAAGGGCTGTGCACCCACCCCTGGCACAGCTCAGGCCCAGCAATCCATCCACGAGATGAAAAGGAGCATCCACAGTCACAGGGCTTTGCTGCAACCTCGTATTTCCTTGGGTGTCTCTGCAGTTAATTAGTTATCCTCTTCTTCCAGTTAATTAGCTGAAAGAAAAACAGCCCTTTGTACTCAGCCTTATAAATTACAGTCTTTGCCTGTCTTATATGTTAGAAGAGATGACACTTTGTGCATTTCCTTTGCAAGGTCACATTTACAATTCCTAAAGGTTTGGGAGGAATCTCAGCCAGGACGTGGGGAAGGTTTCAAAGTTACCGTGATGCCTTTAAAAAATTATCACAGGGAAGGGAGGGAAATTGTGAGGATCAAAGCAAAGGGACTCCATTAAAAAAGACTAACTAATGAAAAAATTTACTGAGAAAATGCACAAATGTGGCAAAAGGAACTTCAGATGTTGGTGAGATCCTGTGTGAAGGAGCTGCTGCAGGGGGACAGGAGGCTGCAGTGGTGGCTGAGGTTTGCAAGAGCTTGGAAAGGCTCAGGACTGTTCAGGTAAAAAGGGTTTGTGACCTCCACCCCCGTGCTGGATCAGCTCCAAACCTCCTGAAAGTGCTGGACAGGGCTGGGAGCGTCCTGGGACGGTGGAAGGTGTCCCTGCCATGGAAAGGGGCTGGAATGAGAGGATTTTTAAGGTCTCACCCAAACAGATTTATCATCTCTGTGGGCCTTTCGAGCTCCTTTTGGGCTCCTGATTTCCCCCAGGGCATTGAGTGCATCCTCCAAGGCTGGCATGGAACCCTAAAATGCGACATTTGGGGTTGTGTTTGCAGCCCTCAGCCCCAGAGCTCGTCCTGCCAGCGCTGCAGGGCCAGGCTGGGAGCAGAGACACAGATCAGAGCCAGGCTGGGAGCAGAGACACAGATCAGAGCTCTGCTGACACCTCACCCTGCTCCGAGCTCTCACTGATGGATGTGCACAGCAAATCTGCGAGAAACTAAAGAGACAATTCAGATAATGCAAAGAGAGACGTTTTCAGTGCCCTCTTAAGGTCACAAGGAATTCCAGAATAACTTTAATTCAGGCACTGCACTCGGGTTTTGCAGTGCTGGGTAAGAAATGAGACAGGAGTCAGCCCTGGGTGGGAGCAGGACAGCGTTTGAAAGCTGTGTCCTTGGAATATTGTCCTCGTCAGAGAAGTGGGAAACCAAATCATCCTGAAGTGCTTTTATCTCCCTCTCTGGACTCTGTGCTGTTATCAGGAGAAGAAAACAGCCCTGCCAGGCTGAGCTGAGCTAAAGCTGGATGGAAAACTCCGGGAGCAGCTGATGTGACCCTGTACGGCCACACCAGCCCAGGGTGCTGAGCTGGGGCACCAGCACTGGTGAGATGTTACACCAGAGAGGGGAAAACAGACTCCAAAACAGCTTAATCCCAGCAGGGGAAAACTGAGAGGCTCCAGAACCCCCAGAGAGCTGACAATGCTGGGGCAGGGAGCACCTGGCTGCTTTAACTCGGGCCTGAGGAGCCTCCAGGGCTGACTTTGAGGAGGGACTGAGGCTCCCAAGCACAGCCTGGCCCTGCCCCAGCCCTTCCCAGCTTCCAGCACTCACCTCAACACAAAGACTCGTTATTTGGGAAGAAAACACCCCAAAACCCCCTCATTCCCTGCACATCCGAGAGTTTCACGGGAGCTTCTCCTCGCCCATCTTGGGCTGAGCGCTGGGCACTGATCCCAGCTGGGCTTTGCAGCAGCTCCAGGAGGATT
>NC_031795.1:5578884-5581248 GCF_001522545.3 Parus major | reverse complement strand
CTGGGACAGGCAGAACCCCAGGGATCAGCATTTCCCCTTTGAATGGTGTCACGAGGCCTGAGTTCAAACCAGACGCTCCTCATTGGCCCCAGGCTTGGTTTAATTTTCGGATGCACAGGTTTGGAATGAGTTTTCTTTAAAAAGCCCCACAGGATTTGCAGAGACCATACTGTTTGTAGGGAATGGGGCACAATGAATTTATCATGGAACCAAAGGAGGCAGGGAATGATCAAGGGCAGAGAATTAAGCTCTGCCTGCATGGGGGGGGTGTGGAAAGGAGGGGCTTTTACAAATGCACCAGGAATCATAATTAAACTCCTGGCTCATCATGATTAAAATGGGCTTGGGGAGCGTTTGTGGCCTCCAGGATTATCTGACCATTAGGGCCAGCTTGGAGAGAGCAGCACAGCAGCAGCAGCAGATCCCTCTGTGCCCACAGAGCAGAGCTGTGACCCCAAGGGATCATCTGAGACAGCAGCACCTTCACTGCTCTGCCCAGCAGAGAGGGGACAAAGGCAAATGTCTGCTCCAAAAATTGTTAAAAAAAAAAATAAAAAATGTAAATGAGCAAAGAATCCCCCTGGTTAGAGAAGTTATTCCAGCAAGTGGCTCTATAAATGTCTTTATATTGTTATTTCCAATATTAGTTTGTTGTTCCTTCATGAAAGCTGATTTATTTGAAATGTTATTACTTGAAACACCCTAATCTTTTTGTAATAATTCATATACTGGAGATTACAGTTTTGGAAGGCAGCCCAGCTCTGGCTGGAATCCTATTTATGGATTAAAGGATTTGAACAGCATTGCAAGCTAGATCTCCGAATAGCAGGATAATGTAAACCTGGTTCCATATAAAATGCTTTCCCTCTGCAATAGTAACCCCATTAAAGGCAGATTGTTGGAGGAGAGCTCTTCCATCACAGCAGGGCAGGATATCTTGTACCCCTGAAGAGCCAGGATTGCCAGGGCTGTCCTGAGCTGCATCTCCTTCCCTCTGGGAGCCTCCAAGCAGAGAATTCCAGGGCTTTGCAGGGACTTTTGGAGACAGAACCTTTGTTCTGGAGGGAGCTGAGCCCCCAGCCAGGAGTGGGTGCCCCAGCACGGAGCTGCTCCAGCCCAGCGTGGGAAGGAGCTGGGATTTCCCTGGGAACTCAAACCCCAGCTCAAACCCCAGCCCAGGGCTCCTCAGAGGCTCCCAGGGACAATCCCAGCCCCAAAAGCTTTGGGGAGCGTTGTTATTTAATTAATTCCCCACTTAATTTAATTGTGTGTGGGGAACCCAGGCACGGGCTGAAGTTTCTTTGTGAATTCTGATTCTGAGAATGAGCCACAGTGGCAAAATTTCATTTTAATCTGCCTCAAATGCATAGGAAATAGAGGAGCAGGCTGGAAATGATGGCTCTGGAGCCCAGGGTGAAGTGAAGGCGTTTGGGACTGGCACAGTCTCACTTTTGAAGCTGTTTGCACACACGGCAGGGAGGCAGCTTTGAGGCAGAGCTGGAAGGGTTGAGGTGGTTTTGTGGGTGTTTAAAGGCAGAAGTGGGGTGTGCCAGCCCAGCTGGGGCTGGGGAAGGGAGGAGGAGGTGTCCAAAGGCAGGGAATGGGAGCTGGATGGAGCTGAGAGGGATGAGCAGGGGGTGCTGCAGGAAAAAGCTCCTGGTTTCCCATCCTGCCGGGGGGAGCAGAGTGCTGGGGGCAATAATCACCCCAGAGGGGGAGGAAGGCTCCTGTGTGCCCCAGGGGAGGCTGAAGGGCACAAAACCCCCACATTCCGTGGTGCTGGAGCTCTGGCAGCTGGAGAGACGCTGGAGCTGGAGCTGAGCTGTCCTTTTGTGATCCTGTTTTCCCAGGGAAGCTGAGTGCTGAGGAGGAGATGAAGATCTCTTTTCCCCTCGGCTGCAATGGTGGGGAGGAGGAGGAGGAGGGGAGAGGAATCTCTCTGTGATTTCAGGGGGCTGCAGAAGGAAAGGACGACTGGGATCACCTACTCCAAAAAATCCCTTGATGAGACCTTGAGGTCTCCCAAGCCCAGTTTGCAGTGCCCAGCCTGGAGGGGTTCCCATTCCCGTGGATATCCCGTGGGTATCGCTGCCTTCCTCCTCCTCAGGAGCAGCTCTGGGAGCGATCCCAGCCTGCTGCAGCCCTGCCCCGGGCAGCAAACAGAAATCATTCCACTGCTCCTGCTTCCCTGGAACGCGGGAATATCACGAGCATCCCGCAGGGTTTGAGCGTTATTTATTATTTCTACAGGGATTTGAAGGTTAATAGCTTTACACAAGCCTAATTAATTGCTATTATTTAGTTTAATATTCTCTCTGAGTGCTTCGCCCATGCGGAGCTTGCTCTGCCACCCTCCCTGCAGAA
>NC_031795.1:5576950-5578011 GCF_001522545.3 Parus major | reverse complement strand
TGCTGCAGGGCAGTGCAGGCACTGATGAATCCCGTGGATCCCTGTGATCCCAAACATTCCCAGCCATTCCCGGCCATCCCTGCCCTGCTGGAGCTCATCCTGCTCCGTGTTGGCACCAGAAAAAACTGAGTACCTGCAGCTGAAAGTTCGAATTTCATAATTATGTTTAAAAGTCTACCTGGCTCTATAAATTTTTAATGACAGATTAATTAAAAGCCCGGTTATGGAAGCTTTGGAAAGGCGAAATAAATATTTAATATTTATTAAAATATTCATATGCTACATGTTTTTTAATCTTGAATAAATATTTTTGGATAATCAGGCCCGGGTTTTTTTGCCACGCTAAAAGTTTGCATTGTAAATTCAACCATGATTGATTATAAACTGTGCAATCTATTAATTATGAAAGAGCACACGTGCTGCTCAGGACCTGGAAGAAATATCTGTATCTTTTATAAGCAGAGGAGTTATCAAGGGAAGGTGCTCGTTGAACCTGGTGAAAGCTTTGATTCATGTGCTGGTGGCAAGATCTCCACCTTCATCAGGGTGAAATGCAGCTCTGCTCCTTCCTCCTTCCCACTGAACAAGACATGGGAGGGAGGAACGATCCTGGGAGCTCCAGCCAGGCTGGACAGGGCTTGGAGCTGTCTGGTGTTAGAGATAGATATTATCTTTTATTTTTGTTATTTTTATTATATTTATTCATTATTATATTTATTCAATATTATATTATTTCATTATTATATTTATTATGTTTATTTTATATTTTATTTGTATTCTTTTAATTATATTTATTGTTTTTATATTTATTAATAATAGAATATAGAATAGAATATAGAATAGAATATAGAATATAGAATAGAATAGAATAGAATATAGAATATATAATATAATATAATATAAATATAATATAATATAAAATAATATAATATAATATGATATGATATAACATAATATAATATAATATAATATAATATAGAATATAGAAAATATAATGTAATATAATATAATATGATATAATATAATATGATATGATATGATATAATATAATATAATATAAT
>NC_031795.1:5570942-5576386 GCF_001522545.3 Parus major | reverse complement strand
ATAATATAATATAATATAATATATCCAATCCCTGCCTGTTCCATCCTGCTCTGGTTCCAAGGCCAAACCTCCAGGTGACCCAGCCCTGCCAGGGGAGCTGTGTCCCCATCCCAGCAGGGTCAGGGAGCTTCCCCTGCTCTGAGCAGCCCTTCTGGGGCTCTGCAGCCACCACAGCTGTGTCCTGACGCTGGAATTTAGAATTCAGCTCCTGGTTTTCCCTCCTGACTGAGGGGAAGTTTCAAATTCCCGACCTGAACTGAGCCCCTGGGTCTCCTGGAGGTGTTTGTACAAAACCCTCATCACAAACGGGGCTGACAAACCCCGCTGGACACATTAACTTGGAAAACAAAACCTCCCCAGCTACTCCTGGGCACGCTGAGTGTCCTTCAGTTGTGTTTCAACCCTTGAAATTTATGGGCTCACATTTCCTGAATGCCTTAAGGTGGTTTTTGTGGGACTGCAGGAACAGCAGAGCCCTGACCAAAGCCCATCCCAGGGGCCTCATCCCAAACCCAGCCTTTCACTGCAGGGTTTTGCTCTGCTTTTCAGCACAGAAATAACGAGGAACAGACCATAAAGATCGATATTTTCCTTACATAGGTGATTTCTGATGTGGGAATAATTTGTTTCCTTAAAATAGAAAAAGAGTTAGTGGAGGACTGGGGGATAAAATGGACCACAAGGTGTGAGCCAAACTCCTCGGGGCAGCTTTGGCTCCTGCCAACCTCCCCAGGTGCCCTGGTGGCTCCTTCAGTTCAGGGGGGTTCTGTTCTTTCCTCACCTTCTCCTGTTTATTTAAAAATAAATAAACTAAATACAGATGTGCTGTGCTTGGGGGGCGCTGACAGGGAGGGGAGGAAGCGTTTTAGGATGAATTACAGATCAAGGTGTGATGAAAAGCAGAATTTCTGTGTGCTGGCCCCTTGCTGTGGCCCTGGCAGGGTTAAGGGCACCTCTTCCCTGGCAGCATCTCCATTCCCTGCCTGGCAAATCCATCTTTGCTCAGAGCCCAAACCAGAGCCACCGCCAAGAAAAATGGAAAAGGCTTAAAATATAACAGCCCCTGGGATATTTTGGTAAATGATCATGATGTAAAACTGTGTGGAGATGGATTGGGAAAGGAATAGACAGTTATAAAGGTAAAGAAATGATGTCTCTGGATGTAATCCTGAATTAATGACACCTTGTAGATCTCTGCTGGCTCCTGTCTGAGGAGACACACGGACATTTATTAATTAGAGCTCGTTCCACACCAGAACAAGCTGAGGATGGGGATGGAGAAGAAGCTGGAGCCATCATCAGTCACACATCAGTCAGGGATGTGTGGAAGGCCAGGCTGTGGATTCCCAGCCCGTGGTGATGCTGAGCACAGAGGCAGGAGGAATAAACTCTCCCCAGAGGTGCAAACAGAGTTTGGGCCAAGTAAGATTTCTTTTGCCCTGATAAATAAAATATTTATTAATTTTGGAGTCAATGAGGCTCTTGGTGAGGGCAGGAGGAGGCAACAAATGTGTGCCACAAAGAAAAGGCCAGGCTGAGAGCCCACCCTGATGCTGAATTAATTCCAGCATGATGAGCTCCATAAATACACCATGCTCTGATCATTTATCTGAAACATCTCATCTGGACTGTAATTAGGAGATAAGAGACTTTAATCTTTCCTTTCTTCATGTTTGTTTGTACCTGTTTACGGGTTTAATTAAAAATAAAGCAGTTTAAAATAAATGATCAGAAGGGAGGAGTGATGAAGAGGAGGAAAGAAGTGGGGGAGCAGAGGAAGGTGGGGATGGGATGAGGGCTCTGCCCAAACCCTGGCTCTGTTTCCCTTGGCTTGGAGGAGCCATCAGGTGAAATTAACTTTTAACAACATAAATTTTAACAACATTTTAACAACATCTCTGCATGTTGGGTCCTCCCTGGATCAACAGGAAAAGGTTTAAATGGAGCTTTCTGAGAGAAGAGGTTGGACAGGAATCTCAACTGCTGCACAAGCCAGAAACAAAGAGTTTCTTGTGATGCAAATCTTGATGTGCTACGAGATCTGCTCCCAGCCCAACACACTGCCCACAGCCCAGAGTCTGTGGGAAATTAATAAATGAGGAATTAACGATACTGGGGGAAATGCTGCAGGTGGACCCCGCTGTAAGCTGCTCCTGTGTCCTCTTGGCAGGGAATTCCTGCTGGTGAGGTTTCCCTGGGATTAAACAGGACCCAGCTCCCCAAGCAGGAGAGATTCTGGGGAGAGCTCGGGGAGGTTTTCACCCCCTTTTCCTCCCTGCCAGCAGCACCAGCAGAGCGTGACCCAGCCAAGGTTTGTTCCTCAGGGCCAGACCCCTGGATTCCCCTGGACTGGGCTTGGCTGGGAGGTGCAGCAGATTCCAGAAACTCTGGGATCCCAGATCCCAGATTCCAGAAGCTTTGGAGTCCCAGATTCCGGATTCCAGAAGCTTTGGAGTCCCAGATTCCGGATTCCAGAAGCTTTGGAATTCCAGATTCCAGAAGCTTTGGTGTCCCAGATTCCAGATTCCAGAAGCTCTGGAATTCCAGATTCCAGAAGCTTTGGAGTCCCAGATTCCAGATTCCAGAAGCTTTGGAATTCCAGATTCCAGAAGCTTTGGAATTCCAGATTCCAGATTCCAGATGCTCTGGAATTCCTGATTCCAGATTCCAGAAGCTTTGGAATCCCAGATTCCAGAATCTCTGGAACTGCTGTGGCCTGGGCTGGATTTAATGAATTACAGTTGCTGTTAATGAGGAATTGTTTGTGCCCACGCTCCCCTCACACACCTCCCAAAGTCAGCATTAAGTTTTTAGCTTAGTTTTGCAAAACCAGAGAAACTTGAGCAGTGCAAAGCTGCTGGGGCACGCAGGGAGCTTTGCTTCCCTGCTCAGGCTGCTCTTGGAAGTGATTGATCTTGTTTAAGTGCTGGCACCTAGCTCCCCTTCCCGCTGGCAGCAGCACACGCTGTTTTCCAGGCTATTTTCCATGTCAGAGAGGGAGAGGAGTGTACTGAAATGAGTTTGTTCCATGTTTGGGTAGCTCCAGAAATCCCCTCTGCTGTTGGCTCAGCAGTTTGGTCCAGGCTGGGGTTTAAAGCTCTCCTGGTTTGTTTGGGGTGGGATGAGGTGAGTGGGATCGCTGTTCCCAGCTGGGGATGGAGCTCATCCCATGGAGGCAGGAATGGGACTGGCAGCTCCTGGTGAGGATTTGGTGGAAAAACACCCCTTCAGCCCTGGGCTCTGCCCTTTGGGGTGGTTTCACCTGGGCTGGGATCCCTGAGGAGAGCTGGGCTCCCTGCTGGTGGGAAATGCAGGATTCTCCTGGTTTAACTCAGTCAGGGCTGCAGAGATTCTACAGCAATTCCAACAATCTCAGCCTTCTGTTGTGACAGATTCAGTGGATAAAAGTGCAAGATGACAATCCCCCAGACTTTGGGGTGTGTGTTACTCACACAAGGATTGCAGTGCTCTCACCCATCCCTGCCTGGCCCTGCTGGCTCCTGCTCCAGCTCTTCCCTCTCCAGCTCCATCCTGCTGCACACATCCACATCCAGGAGATGGAATCAATGCTGGATTCCAGTGCTGGAGCCATTCCCCACAGAAATCCCCTGCTCAGTCAATTAGCAGGACTGAATTTCATATTACCTAAAATCTATTCTCCTGGAAGGCAGGAGATTCCAGCATCTCCATCTATATTTGCCAGGATTATTGCTTAAAGGTGGCTTAGCTGCTAAGCCACTGCTGCAAAAGCTCCATTAAGTTCTTTCCTTGTTGTACATGGGAGCTGGAAGGATTTCAGGGCAGCAGGTCGGCAGCAGAAACCCGACACCCATTCTTCCAGCAATTAAACTTTGCAAAGTAAACTCTGTGGATTTCATTAAGGAAATGGAGCCATCAGCACTGGGAATACCGTTTATGAATATTTCTGTGTAATGGCCAAGTGAGCACGTCGACAGGATGAGTTATTAGACGTGTTTACCAACAGCTGTTAAAAAGCCAATGGGGAGGTCCCAGCTGTGGTTTTCCCCCCTTTTTATGCAGGGTTTATAGCAGTTATCCTTTGAAAAGCCAACTTGATTGGCTTTCCTGCAAGGAGAGGTAAGCTTGATTAATTTACTCCTCCTCCCCAGGCCTGCAGGCGCAGGGAGGGAGCACTCTGTGTGTCTGTCTGTCTGTCTGTCTGTCTGTGTGTGCAGCTCACCCAGGGAATAAACCCAAGGGCAGCCAAGCAGCTCCCAGCCTACACATGTTTAATTCCAGGCACTGTGTACTCCTGATGAGGGGATCAATAAGTTTGAGTCTTCTCCCCAGTCAGGCGGAATTTTCACGGGAAAAAAAAAAATGCGGCGTGAAATGAGAGGTCTCTGGTGGGAGTTGGACACCAGGGGAAAGGATTTGGGTTCCTGTGACACCAGGGGAAAGGATTGGGGTTCCTGTGACACCAGGGGAGAGGATTTGGGTTCCTGTGACACCACGGAGAGGGTTTGGGTTCCTGTGACACCAGGGGAAAGGATTGGGGTTCCTGTGAGTCCAGGGAGAGGGTTTGGGTTCCTGTGACACCACGGAGAGGGTTTGGGTTCCTGTGACACCAGGGGAAAGGATTGGGGTTCCTGTGACACCAGGGGAAAGGATTGGGGTTCCTGTGACACCAGGGGAAAGGATTTGGGTTGATGAGAAACCCATTTGTAAGGCAAATTGAGTCTGGAAACAGTTGAGAGCGAGCGGCTGCTCGCTCTAAAGTCCCTGCCAAGTGATTGATTCAGTCCGTGGCTTCATCAGATCATTGCTTCCAATAATATCATTTTGCTTATTTATTTTATAGAGGATCAATATGATAAATATTGCAGCACCGTGGGAGTGCCAGGGAATGATTCCTGGGGTGGTGAGGGGCTCTCTGCAGCCTCTCCGTGTGCCCCGTGAAGCAGAAAAGCAACTCAGTCACACCAAAGGCTACAGATGAGGCTGGATGTGCGCTGCAATAAATGCAAATTATTTGAATTCATTTCGCTGCTAAGAGGAGAAGAGAGAGAGGGGAAAAAAAAATAAAAAAATTAAAGCTAAAGATGTTGCAGATCAAGGAATTCAACTTTAAGCAGACGCAGAATTAACATAAAAGAAAACAAAGCAATAAAGAGAAGGGGGAAATAGATTTCACTAAAATAATCTGGTTTAATGAATAGGCCGTGATTTATTTCTCAAGTACCTCTCTGTGGTGGTGCTTTTCTCCCCCCTGGTTTTTTCAGAGTGTACAATGGCATTCTGGCCCCGCCGCACTCAGTCTGCTCCCAACAGCTTGGAGATATCTGGCTGTGCACTGGCCCATGAGAGCAAATCGTCCTCCCTCATGTCAAAGACTTTCTCTTCCAGTTCCTTTATGAGGTGACAAACGGTTCCCCTTCCTTTTGTTCTCCGGTGTTGAGCACATTCGGCTTCTCTGGCTCTGC
>NC_031795.1:5566064-5570293 GCF_001522545.3 Parus major | reverse complement strand
CATCCCATCCCATCCCATCCCATCCCATCCCATCCCATCCCATCCCATCCCATCCCAGAATTCTCTCAAAGCCTCTTCAGCAGAGAGGAAATTCCCCCCTCTGGAGCTCCCACGTCTGGTGTCCAGCACCACAGGAGAAATAAAGCACAAAATAACATTAAAATGAGCCTGCCCGAGTCTCTTCTTGGTTAAATTAATTTGGATTTCTCCTTGTCTGGGGAGCTCTGCCCAGGAGAGGGAAGGGAGGGAAGGGTCACATCCTCCTGGAACCCCTCAAGGCTGTGAGGGCTCCTGGAGCAGCCCAACCCTGGATAAAGATAAACTCTGCTGGCCTGGGAATTCCACAGCTGACAGAGAAATGGGCTCCAAGCCTTGGGTTTGGAGTGACCATGAGGAACCTGGGGTGATTAAATCCCCACAACACCAGGAGCTGGAGCCTGAGGATGCTGCAGCACCGAGGAATTCAGATCAGATTTGCCTCACCTGCACATTTGGGTTCTCCCTGCCCTTTCTGCCCTGTCCCTGAGCTGAACCCTCAGCCCAAGGAACACCAGAAATCATGGAAGAGAAAAATTCCAGTGCTCCTGGTTGGAAACAGCCTCTTCCTTTTGTCTGGGCTGGGTAAATTTAACCGGTCCAGTTCGGCTGCCAGAACTCATTTGCCAAGGAAAACTTCCCCATTTAAACCTTCCACTCATCTAAATAAGGAGAGAGGAGCTGGAAGTGGGTCCTGGCAGAGCTGCAGAGGGATTGGAGCTGGCAGAAATCATCCACTTGCTCTCCTTTTTTTGTGATGCAGTCCTTCCCCCTCAGCCTGAAACCCCGAGCTGCTTTTCCTGGTGCACAGGGGGGCTTGGGCAGGAGTTTTGGTCTCTTTTTATTCCTCAGGGTGTGTTTCTGTCTGTCTCAGCAGCCAGGATTTCATCCCAGGTCAGCAAGGACACGCTGCCCACCAGGCTGGCACCGGGGAGGTGCCGTCACCACGCTCTGAGCGCCTTTTGGGAGCGAAAAATGGGGATTTGGGACCTTCTTTTGTCAGAAGGAAACTTGTTAGGAGCAGAGCAGCTCGGTGGAGACACCTGAGACACCTCTGGGGGTGTCCCTGGAGGAAATGCAAGGTTTTTCCCTGCTTTTGGTGGAAGCTGCAGTGCAGCTCCCAGGTTTGGGGTCGGGGTTTGTCCCCGGCAGGAGCTGGGACCCCACCCTGGGGTGGGTTCATTCAGCTGCCCCAGAGCTGGGAACCTGGGATCGGTGTCTGAAAGGCTCCTCCAGACCCCACAGAGGGCACAGTGGCATCTGCAGGGCTGGCAGCTCCTTAATTAGGGGAATGCAAATGGGCTCGAGGGAGAAGGTGCCAGGGAAAGGAAAAGCAGCTCATGAAAGGGAGCACAGACAAGAACGGGGAAATTATTCACAGAGCCCTAAAGTTTACTTCTAAGAGGTCTTTTTTTTTCTTTTTCTTTTTTTTTTCCTCAATTTCATATATTTGCCTTGATCATTTGAAAGAAAAGATCCGTCCACAGACAGATCTCCAAAGAGATTATGATTTTTTTCAGCGTTGCTGTTGCTTTAATCCGTGGTCTCTTTAGACAGGGAATGTCTAATTGGTGCACTGGTGAAATCAAATGTTTAAATAGATTGAATGGCAGACTTTTTCCCTCTGTTGTGACATTAATCCCCCAATATTCCTGGGCCCCTTGCTGGGTATTGAGGCAAAGAAAGGAGCCAGAGGAGGTCCCTCTCTGTACATCTGTGAGGTGAAAACTCCCTGGATACACTCCCCACACATGATCCAATACATCAATTAAACCCAGCACCTTCTGCAATCAGCACTCACACACATGAAATAAATCTCTCCATATGATGCACGTTTCTCCAGGCCAGGGCAGGCTCTGTGCTGGGGGAAGGCAGGGGAGGAACTGAGGCTTCCTCACTCTGCTGCCCTGGGCACTGAGAGAGCTGCAAGGAGGTGCTGGAGGAGCAGGTGAGATGGAAATTCAGGGGGAAATGAAAGGCTTGGTGCTCTTGAAGTTTTCTTCTTTTGTTGTTTCTGTCCTTTAACCGCCTCTGTTCTTTGTGGTTGTAACAAAACTGATAATAGCGTTTAAAATGAGCTTGTGGCTGTTCTGCCTTTCTCTGGTGCTGGCTGAGTTACCTGAAGAGAAGGATTTTTATAAACTTCAGGTTTTGTATTTGACTGTGAACATCCCCCTCCCTTTCCTGACAAAACTCCCAAGAATCCTGGAAAGAGTCTGGAGCAATAAGCAGGCTGCAGGCTTTGCATTCCTCCATCACTTACAAAAAACGCTTTGCAGAATTTGCAGCAGCAGATTAACTCTGCCAGACCCACAAATCAAAGGATTTCCAGTCCCACCTATTATGCAGGGGGAGAAAAAAAATCTCCATCTCCTCAGACAAGAGGGAAAAAGGAGATGAAATTAGGGTTTGAAATCATTTAGGTTTGCATTTCATTCCGTTTGGCATTGTCAGAGATACACAGCGCCTACAGAAGAATTAGAAAGATTATTGTGGAAAAGAAGACAGAGCCACAGCGTGTTTGACAATATTCTCTGTATTTTACCTTCATTAGGACAGGGAGCTTGAAACACTCATTTCTTTATGGTGAAGGAAGCAAAGATTTCCTGTGAAGGCAGCTCAGGGGAGATTTATTGCTAAAGCAGCTTCTTAATCACAGCAAGGAGCTGAACTAAAAGTGGAGATGCTTCTCCCCCAAGACAGCGAGCTGGGGAAGGGCACAGGGGGAGCCCAGCCAGTCCTGAGGGGATTTGGGTGCAGAGATTTTGGGAAGCCTCAGTCAGAGCCCAGCTGAAGCCCCCTTGGGATTTCCAGCCCTCCAGAGGGGACAGCGCTGTCACCACGGGCCCTGCTGCGTTTGGGATCTTTGTCAAGTCCTGCCCTGGGTTATAGGACACCAAAGCAGCCCCAGGAACAGCCTGGGATGGAGATGGTGGGAATTGGGACCAGCAGGAATAACACTGGGGATGTGCCCTGGCCTGGAGTTCTGAGCTCTGGACACTTTTCCCAGCCATGAAAGCTTTGCAGGCTGCCCCAGCACTGCAGGCTGGGCTCTAGCTGTGTCATTAGCGAGTAATTAATGACAAACCAGCACTGGGGAACCCACAGGGCTGCAGCTGCTTCAGCCAGCCAACAGCAGCACGGGGCAGAGTGCAGTCCTGGATGGGGGAAACACAAGGGTGCAGCAGAATATTTAATTCAGAGGTGGGAGTGGTGTGCAGAGCTTGGGTCAGGCTGAGGAGCCAAAGGAAGGAGAGGAGAAGGTGACCCCATCACTCCAGTGTTTTCATGTTGGATTGATTTTTTAACATCGTTAAATATTACTGGGTATTTTTATTTTTCAGGGTTATTTTTGTGCTCTCCTCTGTATGATCCCATTTCTTTCAGCTCTTAGCTGTGGGAAGATGATTAAAAATGGCACATTGTCTGCACCTGGAATTCCTGACACAACCCTGGCACAGGCAATTGTGTTTCTGACAGTAACAAGACACTCTGGAACTCGGGATTCGGAGACTTTCTGTTCTCCTGCCCTTGCACTTAATGAAACCAGAGTTTGTTTTAGGAAGAAAAAGCCAGAGTTAATTTCAGCTCAGTTCAAACCAGGGGATCCAGAGGCAGGAGCCAGAGCTCGGAGTTATGGGAAAATCTGAGGAGAGGAAGGGATAAGCAGAGCTAGGAAAAGAAAAATCCTGTTTATTTCCCAAGAAGACATTATGAGCGGGAGAGAGAGAAAAAAAATCACTTGACAAGGTTCTTCTAAAGAGGAAGAATAGCGTAAAGTGCTGGTTAAATTCCCATTGATCCTTCACTCAGCTTCCCATATACATGTGGGTTTGACTATTTGATACTTCCTTTCACTGTCATAAGTAATAACTGAGGGGAAACAATCATTTCTAAATAACTGCCTATGATTCTTCTATTGTAGTGATTAGTGCTGAATAATTATTAGCTGCGCTGGGTTTCCGCCGGGCTGGGTGGCAGCGGGAGCTGTCAGCGCCTATAGACGGTGCCTATAGATGGTGCTCTTGGCCTCGCACAGCCGCTCCACGCCGAAATCGCCTCCTGGACGGGCTGTCCGTGTCCGAAACCCGGCCGGGAATGGGGGGAAAGGTTCTTTTTCCCCTGTGCTGGGTCCGTGCTGTGCCTGCCCGGGGAGCGATGGCTCTGTTCTGTCGCCCTGGGTGCGCCTGGGG
>NC_031795.1:5562726-5565410 GCF_001522545.3 Parus major | reverse complement strand
TCTCTCTTCTTCCAGCCCCTGCAGGGAATGGGGGGCCCTGGGAGGCTTGGAAGGCTCCTGGGTCAGATTTGTGACCCCCACGCTCAGAATTGGAGGTTATCAAATGTACAGACAAAGAAAACTGATTCATGGGCTGCAAACACAGCCTGGAATTTCCCTGCTGCTTTGCTTCCCCAGCTCCTTCAACGCTGCTCTGTCACCTCAGAAAAGGGTGCTGGGGCTAGAGAACAGGGAGAAGTGCAAGCCAAGGGTTCAGAGATGGTTTTATAGCCCATCTCCCCTCCTTGGCCAGCAGCTGTCCAGCTCTGTGTGCCTGTGTTGGTGCCCCTGCTGCCAAGGAAGTGGCCACTGGCACCCAGGTGTCACCACAGGCAGGGCCAAGGGCCTGGGCTGTCCCAGATTTGGGAACAGGAGTGGGGGATGTCACATCCAGACCGCTCTCCTGGCTGGTAAATTCTGGCTCTGCACTCTGGTACCTTGGGGCTGTGTAAATGCTCACGTGCAGAGGTTGTGTGGAGCTGGACTGGACCTGTGTGACCCTCCCTGTACATCTGTCACCATCACCTGACTGAGCTGGGGGATGTGCTTCCTTCTGCCACAGCTCCACACCTCCATCCCTGTCACCTGTCCAGGAGAAGAACACCTGGATACTGCCAGTGCTTCTTAGGGTGGCCTTGAGCAGGGCCAGGAGCTGGATCTGGCTGTTTGTGGTGGCTCCCTCCCAGCCCAGGACACCCTGAGTGCCCCAGCAGTCGGCTCAGCACAGATCTCACTCGTATTTACAGCAGGAAGAACAGCCTGGCAGCACCTCCCCACCCGAGCACCCCCTGAATCCGGCACAGCCCGAGGCTCAGGTGCCCCTGCAGGAGCTGTGCTGCAGCTCTGGGGCTGCTCCCCAGCCCAGCAGTGCTGCAATAATTACCTGGAAACAGCCTCTGTGTCCAGGAGCACAACTGACCATCAATAAATAATAAACAGGAGGCAGGATGCAGACACAGGCCTGCAGAGAGGAGAGGAAGGCTCTTGAGCTGCTCTGCCCTGCCCTGGGAGGTTCTGCACAGGAGGAGCTGCATTAGTGGGATCTGCATTTGTCCAAAGATGGGTTTTGCAATGGGATTTGGTTCTGTTTGTGGGAAGGTGCAGCTGAACTGGGAACAGAATGGGACAGAGGAAAGCCTGCTCAGGAACCAGTGCTGCCATCCACTGAGTGCCTTCTGCTGCCTCTCCTGAGCTCAGCAGCTGCAGCCTGGGGATCTCTCCAGGCTGTCCAAGTCCTCTGGAGCTGGAGGAGGTTGAGGGGACCCTTTGGGTGGGAGAGGGGGCTTGGCTGTGCTGTGCAGGGTGGCTGGGGACCACTGACACCCCCTGAGGGCTCCATGGGGGAGAACACCAACAGCCCAACCTGTGCCTTTCTCCTGGGGAGGGACAGTGCTTATAATAACCCCAGGGGGAAGGGAGGCACCTGGATGTGCACAGGGGGATGCAAAGGCATTCCCTGATGGAATTCGGGGGTCCTGAATCCTCCACAGTGGGCAAACAGCAAAATAACAGCAACTGTGCTTTTTCCCACCCAAAGCTGCTCCTGCAGGGTCCTGCTAACGTGCACCAGGCAGGGGAGATGCAGCGAGGCCGCTCCTGTGGCCATGGTGACAGCAGTGAGGGTGACACAGGCTGGGCTGGAGGGGAACTGTAAGAGGAGACTGGGTTGGTTTTGTCACTTAGGTTTGTCATGGAGGAGGCCCAGGATGATGGCTCTGATTTTCTCTCACGACTGTTCCAATGTGTAATAGAAAAATGGCTCAAAAATTCCCAATGACAAGATCTGGCAAACAGCAATCCATCACGGTATTGATCCCTCCACCAGTTGCACTCCTCGGAATGATTCCCATGCCCCTGGCTGGGTCAGGGTCAGCTCCTGCCTTTCAGGAGTAGAATGTCCTGCTGTGGCACTGGGACTGGCTTCTCCTCCCTGGCTCCAGGTGTTCCCAAACCCTTGTGGGGTGCTGCAGGTGATGATGGGGTGTTGGGAAATGCTCCTCACTGGGGTACCCTGCAGCTTCCAGGTGCTTCTCCCTGTGCTGAGGCAGCAGGAGAGGCCAGGCCGTGGCTCTGTGGATGGACCACCCAACCCCAAGGAGGGATCCCCTGGTTCCCGTGCATGGGTGGCCACAGGGCACCCTGTCCCAGCTGGCCATGGCCACCGTGGTTGGCTTCTGGCAGCTTTTGGCAGGAGCTGTGGGGGTCAGTGGCTTCAGGGGCGTTGAGCCCACCCCCAGCTCTAGCTCTGCTGGAGGTCACCGGGCCTTGGCAGGAAACCAGGCCGCCAACCCCTTGCAGAGATGGGGAAACTGAGGAACGGAGAGCCCAGGCGCTGCTCTTGCCACCAGAACCGAAGCCAAGGGGTGCACGGGGGGTCAGAGCCGGGGACAGGACCCAACACCCCCGTTCCGCTCCCCGCAGCCCCCCCAAGGCGGGACAGCTGCGGGGGCAGCTGCGGGGCTCTGTCGGGGACAGCTGTGCCGGGGCCGGGGCTCGCAGCTCGGGGCGAGGCTGCCCGGGCGCTGCGGGGCTTTGTTCCAGCGCGGAGCCGCTCGGGGGGCACCGCTCCGCGGGGACAGGGGGGCGCAGGTGAGGTGGGGACGGGGTGCCGAGCTCCGCCGGCGGAGCCGAGGCCGCGGAAGGGT
>NC_031795.1:5559854-5562352 GCF_001522545.3 Parus major | reverse complement strand
GGGGGCCGCCTGCATCCCCCCGCCCTGAGCCGGGAGGCGGGCGGCACCGGAGCGGCGAGAGCTGGTGAGTGGCGGCGGATGGCGAGGGGCTGCTGCCCGCCGGGGTGCGGGGGGTCCCCGGGGTGGGGGCTCCGCTGGGCATCTCCCGCCGGAGGATGCGGGGAGGAGGCTCGGGATCGATGTCGCCCGCAGCTGCCCGAGCCGGGTGGCACCGGGGGCTGCGGGTGGCACCGGGGGCTGCGGGTGGCACCGGGGGCTGCGGAGCGCGGGGTGGTGCCCGGGGGCTCCGGCCCCGTCGGTGCCGGCCGTGCCCGCGGAGCCGCTCGGAGATGCCGGCGGTGCCTGGGGAAGGGATGGAGGAGCCGCTCCGGTTGCCCGGTTCCAGGGAATCCAGCTCCCGCTCCCTCCCCGGGCTGCTCCGCGTTCCCGTTAGACACCGCTGCTTCCTCGTTAATTCTGCGGCCGCTCGGTACCGCTCAGTCACGGTCTGGAGCCGATGCTGCGGGATAAACTCATCTCCATAAAAAGTTCCTGTTAGCAAGGAGACGCTTTTTGGAAAACACCCCTGAATCTTAGGGGAAAAGACATAAGATCCCCACTAAAACTTTCCTAAATCCGCTCGAGACCCTTTCTGGAGGGTGACGAGGGGAGAGATGCCGAATGCACTTGTGCTCCCCTGAGGGAAATCCCAACTCGCGGGTGCTGGTCCCGCTTTCCGCAGCCCCGGAGCTGTCGGCTGGGTGTCGGTGACAGCCGAGGCTGCTCTGTGTGAGCTTTCCTCGCCGCCCGTGACCTCCGTTTAACCCGGCACGGTCAGGCATCCCCGGCTTTGTCTCCGCTCACGCTACGGCCAATACTCGCACGTTCCTGGAGGTGAGGCGAGTGATGTTCAATTAATCTGTGTTCTAAGGGGTATCAGAAAGTCAATAGGTTAATTTTAAGCGAGGTGAATAGTAAGTGGCAGAGGGGAAAAAAAAAAAATAAATCCCCTGTGCGTCTGTGAGCAGCAGCTGAGGCTGGGAGATGAGGGAACGTGAAGTTCTCGGAGTGCCATGATGTGAAACCTCTGCTCAAAGGCTGCTCCTGCTCTGTGCTGGGCACTTGATGCTTCAGCGGTGGCTTCGGTGTGCTTGGCAGAGCTCGGCTGAGTTGGGGACGTGGTCCTGTCCCTCCTGCTCTGGATGGCTCCATTGATAACGGTGACTAAAGTGAAATGAGATGACCTACTTAGAGCTGAGGGACAGATGCCTGGCAAGAATCTGTGCCATCCTCGGAACAGATGTTTGGCTTTTTACCTTTAACACAGAGGTGTTAGATCCGTTAGAGCTCAGTGGGGCTTTTTTGGTCTTTATTGCTGTCCTTTTGCCGTTTGTTGTCACTTTGAGCACCCTCAAAGCTCGAGGCGGTGTTTTGGGGTGGTGCAGGGGGTCAGATAAAGCAGCTTTGGTTCGGGAAGCTCGAGCAGAGAGGGACGTGACCCATCGGTGTGAGCTGTGAGATGTCTCACCAGGCGAGACCCTCCCTCCCAACCCTCCCAACCACATCCCCAGCGCTCGCTGCAAGATGAAGTAACCCAATTTACCCCTCTTTGTCTTTACGGTGTTGTTTGATGTAATTAATCGTGGAGTTCCCCCCGGCTCAGAACAAGTTGCTGCGGTGGAGGCAGGTAACAGACGCTGCCTAAGGTCTGCACACATCCCACCAACACGATGGGAGCAGCTCTCCCCGTGCTCTGCCTTGTTCTTTGCATTAACCCCGAGCCTCCCCTGCTCCCCGGCAGAAGGGAACTCCAGCTGGATGCGAGAGGGAAGCTGCAGGCGCAGGCTGGCTGCGGGAGCCCGCAGAAGGAAGGGGTGACTGCTCCTGCCCTGTGCTCTTTAACTCTCCTCAGCAAATTGCATTAGGATGTGACAAATTGGCTCGCGAGGCAGTTAAATGGAGATGACATTTGGAGCGGTTTGCCGGGCAGACCCTGTGGAGTCGCAGGGAGATGTGTGATTTGCAGCCTCTTCCCGGCATCTCCCATTTAGGTACCGCCACGAGGCTTTCCAGAACTTACTTTGGGAACTCCTGTTGCAGCTAAATGTGGGAGTCTCGAGCATGCCTGGGAAAGGTTGCCCAAAAGCTAGGGCAGATGTAGGTGCAGACTGTCTCATGCCGTGGGCAGCTGAGATGAGGAGCTGAACCGGGAGAGAAAGCAAAGCCGATATTTAGAAATTGCGTGAGTGGTGAGGAGCTGAAGGTGGGAAGCTGGGCTGGCTTTGGGTGCCAACGTGACGCTCTGCTGGGGGAGTGGGGACACCTTTGTTCACCCAGGGATGATCCTGGGGGTGCAGGAACACCTTTGTTCACCCAGGGATGATCCTGGAGGAGCTGGGGACACCTTTGCTCACTGAATGATGATCTTGGGAGAGCTGGGGCACCTTTGTCCACCCAGAGATGATCCTGGGGGAGCGGGGACACCTTTGTTCACTGAATGATGATCCTGGGGGAGCAGG
>NC_031795.1:5558730-5559488 GCF_001522545.3 Parus major | reverse complement strand
CACCCAGGGATGATCCTGGAGGAGCGGAGACACCTTGGCTCACGGAGCAAAGGTTTGTGGCTCTCGGAGAAGAGGCTGCACCGCATCGCAGCAGGAACGTGCGCGCCTGCCCCTCTCATGCCGCCTCTCCCAGCACATCCGCGGCTGCTCGAGCACGGCGGTGATCAAGCTGTTTTAATTGGCCCCTCTGCAGCCTGAACGATAAATATGTAATGGGGGAGAGTGCCCCCCTGTTCCTCACGGCTCTCAGGCTGTCATTTCTGACGGGGCACTGCGTGCTCGCCGCTCTCCCATCCCCGCTCGCTTCCATCCCGTGCAAACCACGCTCCTGCCTTTGGCATCCTTAAAAGGGCGAGGGGGGCGGGGGGAAAAAACCTGGAAAAAGATGAACCTGAGCATGCAGTGCTCCTGAGACAGGCCCCTTCACATTTCTAAACACTCCTGATTATTCAGCTAATCTTTATTTCATGGGCCTGTTACAAGAAACACAAACGGGGGAGAAAGTAGAAGGCGGTGACACATTTAAAATACACAAGAAAAGTGCTGGCAGGAATATAATCGTTCTTCTTCCAGCGATATGAAATATTTATGGGCCTAAGTTGTGGCAAGATTCTCTGCCTCCCCTCCCACCCAACTCTGAGATGTTTTTTTTCCCGGTACAACAGGAACTGGGGGGCACTGGTGGCGCTGCCAGCGGCGCCCTCTCCCCTCCCGGCTGTCTGCAGGGCAGGGACAGCCAGCTGGCCGGGCACAGCGTC
>NC_031795.1:5539458-5557625 GCF_001522545.3 Parus major | reverse complement strand
GGAAGGGAAGGGAAGGGAAGGGAAGGGAAGGGAAGGGAAGGGAAGGGAAGGGCCAAGCTGCCCGGCTCAAACGGGAGCGGGGCTGTTCCAGTCTGTTAACTCGAAATAATTCAGCAGCGTCCCTTCGGCGAGCTGTGAAAAGCCCCCTTTGAGGTGCCCGTGTTGTGGAGGAGCCGCCGCTCCCCCGGGGCATTCTGCTATTAATTCATTAGATCTGAGGGTTTTTTTCTCTCGTCCCCCCTTCTTTTCTCTTCCCCACCTCCCTCCCTGGCAATTCAAACAGTGATGAATGGACAAAAATCCCTCAAGGGAAACATTTTTTCACTTAGTTACAAAGATTTCATGGCTAATTAGAGTAAATGTGGTTTTTAGAGTGTTAATCTCTTAACCAGCTTGGCTGGGAGGCCAACAACAGCACAGGGGGTGGGGGGAAAGGTGCTCCCGACTCCTCCGGGGCTGCATGGGCAGGAGCCGAGGTGACACCGAGGTGTCACCGGTGTCACCCGAGCAGCCCTGGGGACAGCTGCGCTCGCTGGGTGTCCCCGGGCACCGCGGGGCTCTTTGTGCGAGCACGGAAAGGGAACAGAAGTAGAATTGAGGGCAGCGCGCTGTCCTTGGGCGGCTCAGAGCCGCTGCCTGAGGAGGAAATAAATGTATTTACCGAGCTGCGGGAGCCTCGGGCCGCTGTGGCACAGGGTGGCCCTGCCACCTCCTGTGGCACTGGGAGCCCGGTGACACTCGCGGCACGGGGTGTCTTTATTGCCGAAGGTGTTGTGCTGATGGAAATCATCTCCTTTTGCGGCTGCGAAGGGATTTATCCTCATGTCTGTGTAGCGTTTCTCTCTTCTCCCGTTCTCCCCGGCATCCGCACTTCAGCCTGGTTCTGGCTTCGCCTCCGATGGGAAAAATGGCAAAATGGGCTGAGGAACTGCTGAGCCTCCTCCCCGGGGCAGTCCCGCACCCACCCTGCGCCCCACGGCCCCACGGGGGTGGGAATTGGGGGTGGGATGTGGGCTTGAAATTCCTCCTCATCCCACTAGAGGGGATCCTCTGGACCCGACTGAAAAGCGAGCACAAACCCAACAGGAGCAAAGCTGCGCTGGGCTGCAGCCTCTGCCTGCTGGAGATGGGCTGGAAATGTGGAAATCTGGGCTGGAAATGTGGAAATCTGGGCTGGAAATGTGGAAATCTGGGCTGAAAATGTGGAAATCTGGGCTGGAAATGTGGAAATCTGGGCTGGAAATGTGGAAATCTGGGCTGAAAATGTGGAAATCTGGGCTGGAAGTCTGGAAATCTGGGCTGGAAATTTGGAAATCTGGGCTGGAAATGTGGAAATCTGGGCTGGAAATGTGGAAGTCTGGGCTGGAAGTCTGGAAATCTGGGCTGGAAATGTGGAAATCTGGGCTGGACGCAGCCCTGGAGGGGGCACGGGGGGATTTCGGTGCTTTCCAGGCATTCCCGGGTGATGCAGGCTGTCCGTGTGTCCGTGTGTCCGTGTGTCCGTGTGTCCGTGTGTCCGTGTGTCCGTGTCTGTGTGTCCGTGTGTCCGTGTGTCCGTGTGTCCGTGTGTCCGTGTCTCTGCCCGCCGTTCCAAGCCGAGCTGCTGGGCTGGGGTGAGGCTTTCCCAGGGAAGAGTAACTTTGTCAAGGACACGAGTGCAACACGTGTGAGTGATGTGTGCTGTGATCCCGGCTGGAATCCACCGGGAATTCTGATCCGGGCACTGGGATGCTGCCAGGGATGGGGTGCTGGGAAAGAGGAGCCCTCCCCTCCTCATCAGAGAGAGCCCATCTCATGTTTCTCCCTGTAATCGCAGCTTCTGTTTGGCTGAAATCGACCTGGGAGGGGGAAATGGGGGGAGTGAAAAGCGAGATAAATGTATCCTACTATGAAAATTTAATCCTGCTTTGCCTGGGCTAAAATCGCATTCAGAGCTGGAGATAAAAGGCATCAGAGTCACGTTTTAAAGAAGTCCAGATGATCTCGGAAGGCACGGGGAGAGTGAGATGGGAGAGCCCTGCCGGGGCTGTGCTGTGCCAGCGCTGCCCCTCCTTGCCTGGCACTGCCGAGCCCCCGATCCAGCTCCGTGCCAGAGGCACCCTCAGCTCCATCTCCCCCCTTGCTGAAGGAGAAGGTTCTTCCCAGAGCTTCTCAGAGCTTCCCAGAGCTTTCCAGAACTTCGCAGAGCTTCCCAGAGCTTCCCCGAGCTGTGGCAGTCCTGTCACCCAGCTGGCCCCGTGTCCTCTGCACCGCGCCCGGTGTCACCTGCGAGCTCCGAACAATCTCCGTGCGCTGGGGTGACCCCGCCGTGCCACGGGCTCCTGAGTGCCTGGGCACCTCCTGAAGCCCAGGAGAGGCTCTGCAGAGCCTGCCCAGCCATTCCTGGATGGATCCGTGTGGGTTTGGAGGGTCCTGTCCCAGCTCCGTGCTGTGCTCACCGTGGCAGCAGCTTCCCTTCCCGGCAGGGAACGTCCCTCGCAGCCCTTTTCCTGCCCCAGCACCGTTTCCCCACTTCATAAAAGTGAAAGGTGATGTCTGAGTAAATATTGTCCTGACCTCTCACCTCCTCCTGCTGCCGCTGCCACCTCCCCAGGGCTCGGGGCTCTATAGGGCTCCGTGGGGCTCTGTGGGGGTCCGTGGTGGTCTGTGGGGCTCCGTGGGAGTCTGTGGGGCTCTGTGGGGCTCTGTGGAGCTCTGTGGGGCTCTGTGGGGCTCCGTGGGGCTCTGTGGGTCTCCATGGGGCTCTGTGGGGCTCCATGGGGCTCTGTGGGGCTCCGTGGGGCTCTGTGGGGCTCTGTGGGTCTCCATGGGGCTCTGTGGGTCTCCATGGGGCTCTGTGGGGCTCCATGGGGCTCTGTGGGGCTCCGTGGGGCTCCGTGGGGCTCTGTGGGTCTCCATGGGGCTCTGTGGGGCTCTGTGGGGCTCGGGGCTGGAACACAAGCCTGCTGTCTCAGGCTGGAGCTGGATGGGAAGGGCAGGGTCCAGCCTGGCTGCCCCGAGCGCAGTCAGTGTGTGCAGGGCCAGGTGGGGAGCAGCCTGAGCTGTCCCTGTGAGTGTGACACCACCAACACCGTCCCTTGTCACAGCCCAGCCCAGCCAGACCCCGCGGGGAGCACAGGCAGGGGCTGCTCTGGCTGTTCTCTGCAGGAACCCACAGCAGGAATAATCCCTGTGAGCAGGAGAGCGTTCGGGGAAGGGGCACAGGCAGGGAGAGCTGAGTGTGGCTCCAGCCTCTGCCCCTCAGTGTGACCCGGAGGGGCTGCCAGGGCTCCACCAGGGCTGGACCAGCCGATCCCACCTTGCCTGGGCTCCGCTGGGGATGGGGATCAGCAGTGGCAATGCTGGGGTGTGTGTGGGGAAGCCCTTGGGATGCACAGGCTAAATCTAATCCCATTTTCCCACTGAGGGGGCGGTGGATGGGAGAGCGGCGCTCCTTGGAGAGGCCGCTCCCGGTGCGTACCAGCACAGGCTGGAGCCAACAGCTCTCTTTCCTTGCAGCTCCTGCGTGGCTCTGACAGCATTTCCACAGCAGCAGTTTAACCCCTGCGCTGTCAGGCTCTGGAGCCTCATTTCCCTGTCTCGGGAAGGGGCAGGAAAACAGGAAAGCTGCGGGGCAGAGCTGGCTCTGGCTCCTGGCGCACGCCGGGGAGGAAGCGCGGCCACCGCGGCCCCACAGCCACCGTCACTCCCTGACTCAGCCTGCAAGAAGTTCCTCCTGTCACTTCCAGGCTCAGCCAGCCTGGGAACACATTCCTGCCAGGGAAATTGATGTGCAGCTCTTCCTGCGTGGTGGTTCTGCCATCAGAACCCGCGGTGATCCGCCCCGGTCCTGCTGGGGGGCACTGGGCATCCAGCAAGAGAAGGGCAGAAATCTGGAGGTGTTTTCCAGGTGTTCCTGAATCTCCCTGCTTTGGTTTGCTCGCCTGGGAATGAGCTTCCGAAAAGTGAGTTTGTGCTCCGAGCTTTTGAGGTTAATACTTGGGCAGAGCTTGAAAGGAGGCTTGGAGTTGTTTGGATTTGCGTGGTGATTTCTGCGCTCTCGGGGTTTGCCTTGGCAGGGTTTTCCTTCCAGCACAAAGTGACCATTTCCCCCTCAGAATGGGAGGCTGAGATTCTGGGAATGGGCAGCTGGGAAAGCCGTGGTCAATGTGAGTTAAACCTTCGAGTGATGGAACTGAAATCAGGATTTTCTCATTTTTTGGGGAACTTTTACACAGGGCAGAGCCCAGGGGCTGGGTGCCTGCCCAGGTAGCCAAATCTGAGGGGCTCGTGTGTGGGCAGCTGGTGTGAAGAGCTCTGCTGGCCGTGGCTGGGCAGATTTATTGGTGTCAGAGCAGAGGAACGGGGAGCTGGCTGAGGAACAGGGATGTTACAGTTCAACTCCATAAAACACGCCGGCTGTCTCCTCTGCTCAGTCATTTGCCAAGTCCCCAAAAAGTCGCAGTGACAGGAGCAGAGGATGGAGCTCTGCCCTCATGATCGTGTTTCCTGTCTTTGGTGGCTTATGTCACAGCCTGGAATGTTATTTGAACCAAAAAAAAAGGAAGAAAAAATAAAGCCTGCGAATTTCCTTTTGATTTTTAATGGAACTGTGAAGAGGTGGGGAGGAAAAGGGAGCGTGCCTGGAGGTTTCCTAACTGCCTCCGTTATTCTCATGCTTAAAATATGCCATTTCACAGGTTTGAAATCTGCACTGAAGTTAAAACATACAACTGGGGAATGGTTTGGGTTGGAAAGGACCTTAAAGGTCCCTTCCCTGGAGGTGTCCAAGGCCAGGTTGGATGCGGTTTGGAGTCACCTGGGGCAGTGGAAGGAGTCCTGTCCATGGCAGGGTTTGGGACTGGATGAGGTTTAAGGTCCCTTCCACCCCAAACCATTGTGTGATTCCATGATAAACCCAGAGCAAACAGACAGGAAGAGCTTTTCAAAGTCCACCTTGGAAAGAGAAACACTTTTGTGTTTGCTTAAACCTCCCAAAACTCCTGACTTTAGCTGTCTGCCCCATGGGTTTCCAAATGAAATTGGCACCAGAGGCATCATCCCTTGTGAGCCTGGAGCTGGGAGGGCCAGGTGGAAAAACATCCCCAGCAATTTGCTCGGCTGGGAGAGCTGTGGGAGGAGGAAGGGCCCTGCAGGTTCTTTCTGTCCCGTTGTGATTTGCGGTTCTCAAGGAGTTAATTCCAGCAGCAGTGAGGACGAGCCCTCTCCTGGAGGTTTGGCTCCCCTGGCAGCTGAGGAGCCTCCTGGAGCAGGAATTGTGTTCAAATCCTGCTCAGCGCTGACAGGTCCAGACTGTCTTTAAAAATCTCGTAGCAACCGAGGAGCTCGGGCCAAACTCGCCGAGTTCACGGGGAGAGAGAGGCAGCAGCCCCTTGCTTGTCCCTGGCCCATAATGAGGTGCTGCTACAAGAGCTGGTGGAACTCTGCTTTTCAGGGCAGCAGTTGTGTGACAGGGACAAGTTCTGTGTGACAGGGACAAGTTCTGTGTGACAGGGACAAGTTCTGTGTGACAGGGACAAGGCGCTGCCATCGGTTCCGCCAGACGAGGTGGCCACAGCTTGCGCTGGGCTCGGCCAGAACAAATTCCTGGGGACAAACACAAACAGAGGCTCTGGCCAGAACTTCCAAGGCTGTTAGATAACTTGGTAAAAAATAAATAAAGATAACTCGGTAAAAATACTTGGTATTAACTTGGTAAAAACTTGGATAACTTAGTAAAAAATAAATAAAAATAACTCGGTAAAAATACTTGGTATTAACTTGGTAAAAACTTGGATAACTTGGTAAAAAATGAATAAAGATAAAAGTTAACCCAGCCCAGGGTGCTGGGTCTCCGGGAGGTTTGACCTCAGCAGGGACAGGTTGGGTGGGGTTTGCAGTGAATTTTTTCACTGCTGAGTGTGAATTCTGAATGTGTTGCATTTTAACCATTCAGTGCCTCATTGTGCCAATGAGCTGTGTGTTAATCCTGTTGATGAAATGAGATTTAATTGAGTTTTAGGAAAGGAATGGTCTCCCTGGGGGTGGGTCCTGCTGGCACAGGGCTTTGGGCAGCTCACCTGCCCCAGCAGAACCTGCTCTCACACCCTCTGAGCTGCAAAGATCTACTGGAAACCAAACAATTTTGCCCTCATTTCCTTCTCCTCCCAAGATTTTAAAAAAACCCATTATTTTTATCCCAAACTGCAAATTTTAGCATGAGAAGAAGCAGAATATTGGCTCATTTGTTCATCCCTGCCAATTCCTGCTTCACTCTCTGCGAATTCCCATTATAAACATGACACTTGGGCAGATTATCTGCTTTAGCCATCGTGTTACTGAAGGGGATATCATATTCATTTCCTTGTCACTGCGTTTGTTCTCATCTCTGTGGCATCATTTGGTGGAAAGTCTTGTGATCCTCAATGTAACTCAGCTGGTCTTTGCTTCTGGCTTCAAGAAATTCAAAGGGAGCAGCACTGAAGTGCTCCTGGATTTTCCAAAATCATCGCTTTTCCTCAGGTCTGGGAGGTTTTTTGGCCAAGCATCTGGGCTGGGTGGTTTTGGTGAAAGATCTGCAGGTTTTTGGGCCAGAGGCAGCACCAATTGTTGATTTTTGGTTTTGTCCCCCCAATCCTTGGGCTTTGTAGGAACATTTTGGGGATCTGGGGGAGAATTTTGTGGTTGTAAAGGGAGGATTTGTAAAAATGAACCAGCTGAGAGCGGTGCACTGGCTCTCAGAAGTTGTTCTGCTGTGTTTTGGGAGGAAACTCCTTTTGTGATGTGTGCCTGGGTTCTCCAAAGGATCCCTGCCACGAATTCAGCCGTAGCTTCTCTCCCTGTGGGATCCCCCGTGCATTTTATGGAATTTTCATGGTCAGTTCTTCGCCCATCTTGGTGATGTGTCCACTCAGGGGTGACAGGGTGGCTTTGATCCCTGTGCTGCTCCATCCCAAGCCGTGCCCTGGGGGTTTGGGGACAGCTGGGATGGGGCTGGGGCTGGGGTGGGACATGTCCCTGGAGCAGAGCTGAATCCAAGGGTGCCGAGGGGCTCTCGGGGCAGGCAGGCTCACTGCATCCCTGTGAAATATGGCCTCACACGTCCCTGAAGGATTTATTGTTTTCCGGGCACTGACAGGCTGGATGTGGGAAGGAAGTGACTCAGTTGCTCTCCAGACAAGTGCAGCTTTGAAATCCAGGGAGGCAGGAGGCAGCTGAGCCGCTCCGGCTCGCTCCCGTTGGAATTCCCGGTGTGGCCGTCGCTCCTGCTGGGTCCTGGCAGGGAAAAGGCCGGGCTGGGCAGTGGCCACGGGAGCCTGTGGGGTGAGGGTGTCACAGGTGACAAGGGGAGTGGGACCCACAGGAGAGGCTGTGCTGAGCTGGGAGCAGCTGGAGCAGCCCATGGCCAATCGATTGCCACGCCAGGGGCACAGTGTGGGACACAGCCCGAGCAGCAGAAGCTTCCAGGGGGGTTTATGGAATATTTTCCACCCCCACAAGCACTGTGACCTTTCCTGGGTGAGGAGTGTGGGTGCTGCAGCTCCTCTCCTGTCACCCAAGTTGTCCCCACAGTGCTGGAGTCCGTGCCCTGCTCTGCTACACAGGGATTTGTAGAGCTGCTGATTTTCCTGAGGCTTTTGGGATATCTCATCCATCAAAGTGTCCAGCCCCTCTTTAGCCTCAGACCTTCTGGCTGATGTCAGATGTGGACGTCAGCAGCTGCTTTCTCCATCTTATTATCAGCTTGGTTGGAGAGAGAGAAGTTTTTAAATGACAGAGATCCTTAGCAAAGAAACGAGAGTTAGTGTTAAAAATAAAGAAAACAAGACAGCTCGTTTCATCTAAACAGAAGGGTTATTAAACAGGCTTGAATTAATCAGAGATCTGCCAGAGCTGGGAAATTGAAAAGCAGGGCAGAGGAGCAGGGAGCACACGAGTGTGAAGGAGCCACTCTCTCAAGCAGACATTGATGTCCCGACACTCGGGGAGAGGAGAGGACAGTGCTGCTGGCACCGAGGGGAGATGGCTCCAGGCCTGGGGTCTGGACCCCAGCAGATGAGGCTGGGGGCTCCTGCCAGCCCTGGGAGCCCACGGGCAGAGCCTGCCAGGGCTGCTGGGAGCCTGACCATGGCCAGCACCATCCCTGCGGCTCTGAGCTCTGTGGCCGTCCCTTCTCGTGCTGGGTGGAGCAGACTGGGCAGGGATGGAGCTGTTTTACCCTTCTCAGGACTCAAGCACCTGGAAACTCTGTCAGAAACACCCCCAGTCCGAGGGATGCTCTTGGAAGGGCGGCCAGCCCTGGCAAAGAGGCTTTGGGGCATTTTCTTGGTGTGGCTGCTGAAGCTGGAGGTGGTTGCTGCTCCCATCCCACCCTTCCAGCAGGACAGGGGATGACCAACGGGCCCTGAAGGGTTCTTCAGTGTCTGCCTCGTGTGTCTGCTTCACTTTTCCTGTTTGTTTAAGGGCTTTTGCTGTGCTCTGCCTCCCCAAATCCTCGTGATCCCGCGGTGGCACCTGGTGACAATTCCTCCTGTGTTTGTGGCAGGATGCTGGCGCTGTGACTGGCGCTGGCAGGTGGAGGGGAGCAGAGGAGTGAACCTCTGCCCTCCCGAGGTGTGGGTGTGAGCAGGCTCAGCTCAGCTCGGTGCCAATCCCAGCACTCAGCCCCGCTCTGGAGCCGCAGAGAGCCCCAAACGTGCCCAGAGGTGCTCCCAGACAGCGCCGAGCTCCCCACAACTCCAGCACCGCTGGCTGAGACAGATCCAGCGCTGCACAGCTGGGGACTCAGCAGCTCAGAACCTGATTTTAACAAATGTACCATTTCCTGGTTTGCTTAGGTAACAGCGCTGTGGCCACTGTGTAAATACATCTGGTGCCGGAGGGAGCGGGGGATAACGAACACGGCTCGCTGCAAGGGGCTGGCACAGCCAAAGGACTTCTGTTGCAGGATTTCTGTTTAATGGAGTGGCTGGGGACCCATTTAATTTGAAGCTGGGGTTCTTCACTTGCCTGTGGTGTGCTTGGAGTGAGGCCAGGAGAAGCTGCTGCTTATTTTTCTCCTGCAGTTCGGTGGCCGCTCCGTGATCCTCCCTCGTGCTGCTCTGTAATATTCTCTTGTAATAAACTGCAGCTGGATGTCACCTGGGGACACAGTGCTGGGCTCAGGCTCGGGAGATAAAACTCCCTGCCTTGCCACTGGGACCTTTTGCTTAGCCTTGGGCAAATCATTTCATCGTTTAATCTGCTTGCACCTAAGGTCAGCAGCCGTTAAATTCCATTTTGTTGGGAATAAAGGCCATGAATAATCAAGCGATGCTCAGGTGCACCGGTGGAGAGGTGGATAAAGCTCAGTCCATCAGGACTCAGGTAGGAAACCAGGAAAAGCACTTTCTGAGGCACACAAAACTGACCTAGATTGCCTGCAGGGGTTGTGGATTCTGTTTCTGGGGGTCCTTGAGGACTCTTTAGAGAAGCACCACTGGATGATGGCTGTAACAGCAGGAGGCTGCGTTAGACACAACTCTCTGTCCAACTCTCATCCTTCCAACGTTATCCAAAGCCAGTGACCTGTTTACACAGCTTGGGCTGAACCCCAGCCTCCCCAAAACTTGTGAAACTTCACAAGTGTTAAATTTCCCCTCGGTGTCAGACTTGAAGGCAGCCAGGAAAACCAGGGTCCATTCTGCTCCGTGCCCAGCAGGTCAGGTTGTCACCAGCCTCAGACCTGTCCTCGGGGACTGCCTGGGGAATGAAATCCTCCCTGCCCTGCTCCCCTCTCCAAGCAAGGTCATTTAGGAGTTATTTCCCAGCACTGCACTCAGTCGCTGCCAGCTGTGGTTTCTCAGAGAGCAGGTGTCGAGTGTCAGAGAAGGTTTCTCATTTCTGCCACCGAGGTGTCCCAGCTTGGACATGGATTTTTCCCTGGAAGCGCTGTGGGGCTGCTGGGTTAAACCACTCCAGCTGTGAGGCACAGCTGGGTGACAGCCACAGCTGTGCTGCCGCTCTGGGTCTCCCTGGGGATGGGAACTGAGGAGCACAACGTGTCCAGCAGGTCTGGGACAGACAGGGGTGGCCTCAGATGTGCTGTGTCCCTCCAGACCGCAGCTGCAGGGCCCTCCCTGCATTTTCTGTTTCCCTGGACCTGTGTGTGCACAGGAGGGAGGTGGAGGGGAGAGCTTTGCACAGTGTGTGTTGTATAAACAAATATCTGGGCTCGAGACACATTTTGTGCATAATTCCTGTGATGGTGTTTGTTATCAGGGAAATGCCTTTTCGTGGCTGGGCTCTGTTCTTCCCCTCCTCTTCCTTGTCCCAGGCCTGGAGGAAGCAATAATCACAATGCTGTGTTTTGCCCTCTTAACTCTTCCTCAGAACGCTGCTGGGCCTGTGGAATGGCATCCCTGGGAATGAGCAGCTCCTGGCACGGGTCCTGCTCCTGCCTGCCAGCACAGCAGCGACAGGGAGAGCCAGGAAGGTCCATTTTGGTCCAAAGGGTTCAGGTTGTGTTTTAGGAAAAGGTTGTTATTTTCATCCCTGTGGAGAAACCTCAGAGCCGACTCCAGGCCCTTCACTGGTGATTTACAACTTGTTCTTGTTGTTGTTGGAGTCAAAATCCGAGCTAGAAAAGGCCAAGAAGAGGGGACAGGAGCCGTCCTCATGTTGCAGAATTCCAGTTATGCACACCAAGCTGGCAGGAACTTCCCTGGGGGTCAGGGTGTCACCAGGCTCTCGGTGTCTGGCTGGTGGGCACTGGTGTGGAGGGAGGAGTTCCACAGCTCCCAGCTCCAGGACAGCCAGGAAATCCATGGATGCACCAAGGCTCCCCTACACCAAGGCTGTGAGAGTGGGCAGGGAGCTTTCTGCTGGAGTGGGGCTCCTCTGGCCTGGCCAGCACTGAGCACCCAGACCTCTGATCCACGCTGGAAACATCCCAGGCCTTGGAGAAGCTTCCATCAGACAGTTTGGCTCAGACTTTCTGTCTAATTAAACGCAAACCCAATTAATTATTGTAAGGTCTCCTCCACAGCTGACAAACGTGTCCTGAATGTCCCTCCTACCAGGGGATCAATCACTGCAGCAGCTTCAGTGCTCGGAAAGGTTTCACAGGAAAATTCCCGGCTCCAGAGGGTTTGTTCTGTCTCTGGGTTATCCCGTGCAGCCTGTCCTCCTGGGGACCCTTGGGCAGGGCTGTGACAGTCTGGGGACACTCTGGGCAGGACAGGGGTGTGTGTCCTCCTGGGGACCCTTGGGCAGGGGTGTGACAGTCTGGGGACCCTTGGGCAGGACAGGGGTGTGTGTGTCCTCCTGGGGACCCTTGGGCAGGGGTGTGACAGTCTGGGGACACTTGGGCAGGGGTGTGACAGTCTGGGGACACTCTGGGCAGGGGTGTGTGACAGTCTGGGGACAGTTTGGGCAGGGGTGTGACACCTTGGGGACCCTTGGGCAGGGGTGTGACAGTCTGGGGACACTCTGGGCAGGGGTGTGACAGTCTGGGGACACTTGGGCAGGGGTGTGACAGTCTGGGGACCCTTGGGCAGGAGTGTGACAGTCTGGGGACCCTTGGGCAGGGGAGTGTGACAGTCTGGGGACACGCTGTCACCACAGCCACCAATCCCATGGGGTTCCAAAGGGCAAAAGGGGCAGAAGGCAGCCCCAGCTTCGAGAGCAAGGCCAGCCCCTCTGCCCCTCCTCAGGAGGGTCTGTTCAGGGACACAGCCTGGGATTTATGGCCCAATCTGCTCCCCCTGTGCGTGCCTGGGGAGCCTGGGGACCTCTGGGCAGGGGACAACACAGGGACAGAACAAGGGACAGAAAAAAGGGACAGACAGGGGGAAGGTTGTGGAGGATGGGGTGAGGTGGGGGGGTCTGTGAGGATGAGGGGCAGTGCAGGTTCTGGGGACACTGGGGATGCTTTGCTGTGTCCTGGAGGTGCCAGAGGGGGTGAAACACCCCAGGAAAGAGGAGCTGAGTGTGCAGAGGTGATGGGTGAGGGCCCAGCAGAGCTGAGTATAAATCACTGCTCACCAGACCAACCCCCAAAGAAAAGCCCCCTCAACACCAGGCAAACACAGCTGCCACCCTGGTGACATCAGAATTGTGTCTTTGAGCCATCATTTACCATGGGAGATTCTCTTGTTATGGCTTTAATTTATTTTTTTTTTTTTGGTCTGGTTGTTGTTTTGTTTTTTGGGTTTTTTTTGGTCTGCACAAAATGCCACTAATGACAAACTGTGGTGCCCGTGAGTGAGTGACAGCTGAAATGAGAGAAATGACTAATGGTGCCTCCTGAAGCCCTGTCACATGGAGATTAAATGAGCCCTTTTTTCTTCCCCCCTCAATGAGAATCATGGGCATTTGAATAATAATATTATAGTCTCCATTAGGATGACAGTGGGGGAAAAAATCGGCTCAGACCTGTGATTATTCCTTCAATCTAATAATTATTTAAATACCAGATAACTCCTTTCAGCCTAATTGAGGCCTTTCAGCTGCTTGGGTTTATATTGTGTGCCTGAATTTACTCTTGCTTTCACCTTGCGTTACTAATAGCTGCAGATTGCTTCTGAGGCTGTATTTTAAAACTCTCTTCTGGAAAAAAAAAAGAAGAAAAGAAAGAGAGGAAAAATTAATGATCAAATGGTATTAAGGATCAGAGTTAAAATCACCCATTCTGTTGGTGTTTAACTCCCCAGGTGTTTGGCCTCCTCCACAGGGATGGTTTGAGGAGGGAGGGACTTGAAGCCCATGCAGGGACACCTTTCACCATCCCTGCTCCAAACCCCATCCAAACAGGCCTTGGACACTCCAGGGATGTGGCAGCCACAGTTGGCAACCTCTGCCAACCTCTCCCCGCTCTGTGAGGCAGGAATTCCTCCCCAAATCCAGGAGACCCTCAGAGGGAGTGGGTGCTCTGGCTGTTTGGTGTGGTCTCACTGAGCTCTGTGCCTCACCTTGTCCCCCAGCCCCGGGGGTGACGGGATCCAGGGATGGCTGGGGAGGATGGCAGCGGTCTGTGCTGGTCAGATCATGTTTGAAAGGTGTGATCTGTGCTGCTGTTGGCAGGGACTGCTCAGAAATGCTCTGCAAAGCTTTCTCTGGAAGGGCAGTGGGGCTGGGCTCCAGCAGAGCAGCTCCACGCGCGCTGGGTTTGGACTGGCTCAGGGTGGAAACATCGCTGGAAAAGATCTAAAGCTGCTGTGGTCCCACACACGCAGATGTGTGTGAAGTTCAGTTCTTTAAGTGCATTAATTTCCAGCCTGCACCATCCTTGTCTCACTTTGCAGTGGAACAGCTTTGTGGGAATCAGGAGCTGCTGAGCAGGAGGGTTGTGAGTGCAGAGCTTTCCAGCAGGGCCTCACCCTTCTCAGGGGGATCTCTCCCTTTGGGCTCCCCTTGAACCAGAGCCTGTAGGGGACACGTCCCAGGACTTGGGGCACTGTGGGGCTCCAGGCAAAGCTGCTCTGAGCCCTGTGATCGGGTGTCACCGTGTGTCACCAGCACAGAGAGGATCCCTGATCCCTGGGGGCCCTTTGGTCCGTTCCATTTGGAAAGATTCTGGCTCAGGGAATGGTGCTGGGCTGTTCTCTCAGGAATGTGGTGGGAAGAGCCAGGGAATCCCCAGTCCTGCTGTGCTTGGGAAGGCAGCAGGGGCAGCTGTTCCGTGCCAGAACAGCGAGGGGTGGCAGGGCCCGTGTCCTCCCTGGGACAGACAAACCGCCACAGCCCAAGGCGGGAGCGCCGAGCCTGGCAGCGGGAGGGAAGCAGCTGGGGAAGTTGTCCCTGAGCAGAATGAGAAAGCCATTACCGCTGCCTGTCTCCTGTCGTGTCTCCTGTCAGTGACACGGGGACGGCAGCGCAGGGACAGAGCTCCTCTGTCACCTCTCAGGAACAGCCGTCTCCAGCTCCTGATGGGAACAAGCTAAAGAGCGGCTCTTTGGTGACACTCAGGGTGGCTTTGCAGCACCAGGAATTGCTGTAAATTTAAATAAACCGAACCAAGAGCAGCAGCCATCAGATGGGGGTGAGAGAACAGCCTCCTGCCCTGGCAGGGGGATCAGAGCTGCAGGACAGGGCTCCCATAGGGGAACTGTTGGGACACCGTGGGTGCAGAATGTGCCTCATCCTCAGCCTCATCCCAGGAGTGACCCTGAGGTGAGGGAGGAGGTCTCTGGGGTGGTTCCTTTGCCTGCCCAGCCTGGAGCACGTTAGGAATGGATAATTCTGGATAAAGGAGAACTTCCCGGTGGTTTTCTGCATCCTTGCACTCTGTGGTCAGGTCAAGCTGCTCTAGGCTGGTGGTCTCTCCCCTGCTGCCAGGGATGGTGGCTGATCTAACCATGTGCTCCCAGCTTGGCAGCAGCTGCTTTTGGCAGGAAAGCACCTTGTGAAGGAGTTCCTGCCGAAAAAGCACCTGCTTGAGAGGCACTTCTGGCTCTGGGGAGGGTCTGAGGCGAGATGTCAGAGCCTTCAGTGTGTTTGTGCTCAATGAACTTGCCTGCACGAGGCTTCTTCCTCAGGTTCCCAAATTAAATCAGAGAGGGTTTCAAGGTAAAGAACAGCTCTTATTTCCTCTGCTGCTTCCAGCAACACACCCTGCAAGAGACATCCTTTCAGCCAAGATTGCAGATGGATGGCTGGGGCTGTGAGCCACGGGCTTTGTCTTGGGCTGGAGCTGATTCTCCCCTCCCTGGCTGAGCAGAGCGTGCTCTGAACAGCCAAACCCAGCCACAAATTAAGATGCAGGGGCTGAAACAAGTGGCAAAGCATCAAGCCCGAACTGTTCTCCAGTAAGTTGTGGACTTGCTTAATTCTCCTTGTGCTCGGATACATCTTCCCTTTATCTCAAGGACTGTGTAATTAGAAAGCCTCCTTTGAATTTTATCTGCAGGGCACACGGGATCTAATCCTTGGCTCTGGGTGGTTCTTCTCTCCACAGAACCATGTGAGGGGCATTGCCGGGGCTCAGGACACGCGCGGGGGACGCGGAGTTTGCCTTTCCCAGGATGGATCAGAGGAGGAACTGGCCTCGGGCACTGGACTCTGATGGCTGGTCAGTGGCTCTGCTCTGCCTCTTCCTGGCGTCGCTGTCCCGGAACGTGTCCAGCAACGCCTTGTTCAACACTTTCCACTCGGAGAACCGGGACTGGACGTTCAACCACCTGACGGTGCACCGCGGCACCGGCGCCGTCTACGTGGGGGCCATCAACAGGGTGTACAAGCTTTCGGGGAACCTGACCATTCTGGTGGCCCACAAAACCGGTCCCGAGGAGGACAACAAATCCTGCTACCCGCCCCTCATCGTGCAGCCATGCAGCGAGGTCCTCACGCTCACCAACAACGTCAACAAGCTGCTCATCATCGACTACTCCGAGAACCGGCTGCTGGCGTGCGGCAGCCTCTACCAGGGGGTCTGCAAGCTGCTGCGCCTCGACGACCTCTTCATCCTGGTGGAGCCCTCGCACAAGAAGGAGCATTACCTCTCCAGCGTCAACAAGACGGGCACCATGTACGGGGTGATCGTGCGCTCCGAGGGCGAGGATGGCAAGCTGTTCATCGGCACGGCCGTGGATGGCAAGCAGGATTATTTCCCCACCCTCTCCAGCCGCAAGCTGCCCCGGGACCCGGAGTCGTCGGCGATGTTGGATTACGAGCTCCACAGTGACTTTGTTTCGTCCCTCATCAAAATCCCCTCGGACACGCTGGCCTTGGTTTCGCACTTCGACATCTTTTACATCTACGGCTTCGCCAGTGGCAACTTCGTCTATTTCCTGACGGTGCAGCCGGAGACCCCCGAGGGCGTCTCCATCAACTCCGCCAGCGACCTCTTCTACACCTCCCGCATCGTCCGCCTGTGCAAGGACGACCCCAAGTTCCACTCGTACGTGTCGCTGCCCTTCGGCTGCATCAGGGGGGACACGGAGTACCGCCTGCTGCAGGCCGCCTACCTGTCCAAGCCGGGGGAGGTGCTGGCCAGGGCCCTCAACATCACGGCGCAGGAGGACGTGCTCTTTGCCATCTTCTCCAAGGGGCAGAAGCAGTACCACCACCCCCCCGACGACTCGGCGCTCTGCGCCTTCCCCATCCGCACCGTCAACGCCCACATCAAGGAGCGCCTGCAGTCCTGCTACCAGGGCGAGGGCAACCTGGAGCTCAACTGGCTGCTGGGGAAGGATGTCCAGTGCACCAAAGCGGTAAGGGTGTGCTGGGTGATGGCTGTGGGAGCCCTAGAGGGCCAGGATCAATGAAACACCAGTTTGCAGAGTAGTGTCAGCCCGTCTGTGCCTCAGTTTCCCTACATTCGGAGCGCTCTTCCCCTTTAATCCACGCTCTCATCCTACAGTGTGATGACAATGAGGGAAGGGGTGGTGTTAAGGCAGGGTAAAGGTGTGCAGCTTCCTGGGAGTTTTGTCATTCCCAGCGTGGGGCTCTGGAAGTTGCAGGAGCCCTGGGGAGGGTGGCTGGAGCTGGCAGGGGGTGGCACGTTGGTGGCCCTGCCAGCTCCCTCCACACCACCCCGAGTGTGTGGGGCTGCCCTGGGCTCTGTTTCACTCACAGCTGCCCCAAACTTTGTCATTCCAGCCAGTCCCCATCGATGACAACTTCTGTGGGCTCGACATCAACCAGCCCCTGGGGGGCTCGGTGCCCGTGGATGGGGTCACGCTCTTCACCTCCAGCCGCGACCGCATGACCTCCGTGGCTTCCTACGTCTACAACGGCTACAGCGTGGTCTTCGTGGGCACCAAGACGGGCAAGCTGAAGAAGGTAAGCCCTGTCCGAGCCTGTGCAGAGCCAGGAGCTGGGTTTTGTCTCTTTGGGGACGCTCTGGTGTGTCACTGCTGCTGTGTCTTGTGGGTGTTTCCCAGTGGGAAACTGGGAGTGAAGCAGGAGTGGAAATGGAAGGGTTGGAGAGGCAGAGTTCAGCCCTCAGTGCTGTTAGTGTGGTTTGTTTGGAAGTGCCAGGTTTTGGGAAAGGTGAGGTTGAAGCTGCTGCAGGATGGTCCTGGAAAGGAACCAAAGGAGGTCAGATGGAAATCTTGCAATGGTTTTGTTTCCCAGCAATCCTGCTACCGGCGTAGAAGGCTGTGAGTTACAAAGCCTTTGGAGTCGCTGGTGCTGGCAGGATTTTGGTCATGGAGAGACAGGAAAGGGTTAACGTGGCTGCTTTTGGAACCAAGCCTCAGGGCAGAGTCCCACTGCTTCCTTCTGCCTCTTCTGCTGGATGATCGATCAGCCCCGGAACGTTCCTTGTCCTCCGCATCACAAACACTGGGAGGGGATGGTAGGGCTCAGGTGAGAGCCACAGAACGTTTCGGGTTGGAAGGGACGTGGGCAAGGACACCAAACCCAGATTGCTCCAAGCTGTGTCCAACCCGACCTTGAATGACTTTTAGGCCTTTGAAGTCCAGCTGGGATTTCCCCACTTTTGAGTCACAAAAACTCAGAATATTCTGAGCTGGAAGGGAACTCTCTGAGGAGGTCTGTATTTAAAATAAAGGTTTGGAAGTGGCCTTGGGGCGTAAACAGCGGTATGTGAGAGCCCTCGTTGGCCTCTGGAGCTGGAGCTGCAGCTGGAAGCCAGCTCAGTCTGATCCAGCTCCAGCAAAAGCAGCCTCGGAGCTGCTGCTCTGGCAAGCTGAGACCTTTGCAATTAACCTCAGCTCTAAATGACAGCATTAGGTGAACCCGTTAAATGCAGCCCCTGCTCCTTCATGCCAGGGAAAGAGTTAACAAATGTAATCAACAGCAGGCTGTTAATTTTTTGAGTCCTTAAGCAGCAGGGAATTTCTTCCTCATCTATCCAGGAAGATACAAGGACAGGCAGATACTACACTTGAATCTCTGCATCATTTTAATTACATCAGCTCATTAATATTCATTCAGCACTTTACAAGTGCTGAGTAGTAGTAAATTAGGTGCCTCCCTGGTGCCTCTCGAGTGTCAGTGGGGCAATTTTGAACGTGGGGGAGAGGGAGCTTGTAAAGCAGAGCCCTTCACTTCCCTGCCTGCCATGGCACAGGGGAGAGGGATTTTCAGCTAAATGGAAGGAAAAGGAGCCCTCAGCACATCCCAAACGTGTGTGCCGAGCTCGGAGTTCGGGATGCAGCAGGGGATGCAGCAGGGGATGCAGCAGGGGATGCAGCCAGGGATGAAGCAGGGGATGCAGCAGGGGATGCAGCAGGGGATGCAGC
>NC_031795.1:5534168-5539077 GCF_001522545.3 Parus major | reverse complement strand
GATGCAGCAGGGGATGCAGCAGGGGATGCAGCAGGGGATGCAGCCTGGTGCTCGCTGTGCCCAGGGTTTGGGGCCAGGGGAGGCTCCTCAATCAGAGGCAGCAAAAGCAGGAGCCTGTGCCTGCACACGAGATATTTACGGGCTTGTTCCATGAATTATGAAGGATTACAGAAGCAGCAATCTCTCCAGCAGCGTTTCATTCCTGGTGCTCGTCTACACTGAACACTTCTTGATGCAAAGTCAATCTATTCCTGCTCCACTGTCCACAGGGAGGGCTGTGGGATCCTTCACCTGCAATCCTTCATCTGTTGGATGAAAATTGGCCCATCTCTGAAGTGAATTCATTCCAGACATTCACTGCAGTCAGGTTTTCATGGCATCTGCCCTTGTTTAACAGCAGAGCTGCCTGCAGCTGACGGGAACCATCCCCCCTGTAATTAACTGGAACAATCATGGTCCCATCCTCCCCTGTGTGGGGCTGAGGATGTTGCTGTTCTCTCACAGCTCTGTCTACACCTTTAGCAGATTTTCCCTCATTTTTCACACGGGATTATCTTTTCCATGGCCTGAGGGAGCCCAGGTGAGGCGTAGGAAGCAGCTCTGCACTGAGCTGAGGGGCTGTGGATGCAGAGGAGGCAGGACCCGGGGGAAGTTAACAGGTTGTCTCCAGATTTCGTGCCTGTTCCAGGATAACCAGACATGTCTGGAAGTCAGCGAGAGCTCAGGACTCTCCTTATCTCTCCTTCCCCATCTGTGAAATGATGGTGGAAGTGTTCAGCACCTCTGTAAGCGCCAGCGATTTCTGGAGCCTTTTCCACCTGATCTCCTCCTCCTCGGTCTCAGATCTACCCACACAATTAATGTCTGAAAGCCTTGTCACACCTATTCCCTCGCCCACAGCTGTTGATTTCCTTTGGAAACGAGCTGCTGGCTCCGTCTGGCCTTTCAGGGAAGGTGTTTTTGGTGTAGCTGGAGGAAAGTCAGGGAGATGCCTCCGAAATCTTTCAAATTGTGCTCCCCCAGTGAGAATTCCTTCCTGGAAACACTGGGTTATCTCACTGGTGTCCTCCTGCCTTTAGCTCTTCACCTCTGCTCCTGCTGGTTCTGCTCCCAGGAATTGTCTCAGAGTGGGTGAAAAGCAAATGCTGCTGATGCCGTGGCCCTTTGGCCAAGCACAGGTACATGGGATGAAATTCCCCCTCCTGCTCTCCTGCCAGAGCACCTCAGCCTCCTGGCTGCGGGAAAAAAGGGGAAATGGGCTCATGTTGGAGACATAACCATTCAGAATCATGGATTCCTCCAATAAAACCATTTCCATCAAGCAAAATGAAAAGGGACATTAATGCAACAGTTAACAGCAACTAAGTGCTGGGGGGGGATGTGTCAGCTCGCTTGTTCTGTTTATGGGCTTCATACAATTCTATCAATATTGATGTGTGATGCCTTTGATTTTGACACTAATCATTGCCATGAATTAAATTTGCAGCCATATAATTAGAACTGCTATTAATAGGGCCTCAAGCTAAGCACTGCTGTGCTAGCTGTCTTTTTCCTGATGGAAAACGGCATCCACGGAACTCAGCTGATGTGTGTGTGTGCCTGGGAGATGCTGAGACTGATGTGGAGATTGCTGTGCTTAGAGGGGCTGCTCTGGAAGGCAGATTCATGGAGAGGATCTGGCTCTGAGGTTTCCAGGGAATCCCACCAGAGTTGCCCTTAATTTCCCAGTGGTTTGCTGCTCCTGGGACCCACAGCCGTAGTGGGAGAGAGGAGCATTGCAGGGAGAAGGGGAACACTCAGTTATTGCTGTGTTTTTAGGCTGTTTTTGCCGTGTTTCCATTCCATCTCCCCTTCCCCATTTCCCCAATCCTCCCATTTATTCCCCTGCCCCAGCAGAGCTGTGTCAGCCCCGCGTCCCTGCGCACGCCTGGTTCCATCTCATCAGCCTGAGCTCAGTGCCTGGGATGGCAGCGAGCCTTGCCACTAAAAATCAATCTTGTATTTCATCCCGAGAGGTCTGTTTCTTATTAGGTCTAATAAATCAGTGAAGTGCCCTTCATTCAGCTTGTCAATGCAGGACATTGTTTGTGATCAAGAATAAATAAATGTCTCTGCTCTGTCTGCCAGTCGCCATCTAGGTATTATTTTTCCATCACGCTGTTTATGCTGGCTGTAGGAAAAATGTGGTTCCTGCAGCCTTGCCTGCCTTCCCACGAGCTGGGAATGCTCCTGGGTGGTGCAGGAGAGGGAAAAGCTGGAACAGTGATGTTGTACCTGGGTTTCACCCAGCGCTGAGTTGCTCGGTGGTGATGAGGTTTTAATTTGTGTGCTGGAGATGTGGAGGTGTTGCAGTGCTGCAGGCAAAGGCCCAGGTGTGGTTATTTCAGGTGCCCTGAGGTGAAGGATAAAGTGTGTGAATGAAATCACCCCCAATTCTCCTGGAAAATGGATGGAAAATTCTCCTGGACAACTGTGACAGGGGACAGGGGAGCTGGACGTGGCTCAGATCCACCCCGGGGGTGAGGTCAGTCCCAAAGAGCTGCTCAGGCTCTGCCTGCAGGAGTCCCACAGAGAAATACACAGTGCTGGGGCTCTCTGTGATGGGACACACACTCCTGTCACCTGCTGAATTCCTGAGCTCTGTCCTTGCTCCCCACCTCCACTTTTCCAAGGGACAGCGATGAGTGATTGGATTGCGCCGCCAGAGGAACAGAAAACTTTTAAGTGCGTCGTTACATCTTGGGACGTGAGAGTTTTATTCAGCTTGGCTGATTTAATTTGTTCCATTAGTGGGAATAAAGGAGGTCTTTCACAATGAAATATATATGTCCGAACCTGTCCTTAGATGACTTCATTCTATGGATGGTTATCTCATCCCGGTAATTTATCCTTCATTATCGCATCCCGCGACACTTCAGGAGAAGCTGGGTTGCATCAGTGTGTGGAGAAGCCAAGAGGACGCCAGGCTGTTATTGAGCAGATGAAAATCATCCATTTGCAGGCGCCTTCCAAAGGATTTGCCTGGTTTTAGCTGTAGGTTGGGAGGTCAGGGGCTGTGCTGGCTCCGTGGTCAATCCATCACCCTCGGGGCGCAGATCCCCACATCCCAGCAGAGGGGTGAGAGGGCAGGTGGTTCTTGTTTGGCTGAAGAAGTTGTTTAATTGAAAGGTCTGAGAAAAAGGAGTCTGATTTTTGCCCTAGGATGTGAAATAAGGGGGTGTTTGTTCAGCACTGGACTTGCTGCTGTGGCTGGAGGAGCTGGGATTTGTCTTCTCCCTAAACAAAGATTTTCCAGCCTCAGAAAGTAATTCCTCTTTGCCTCCATCTGTGCTGTCAAAGCACAGAAATGGATCCCCAAAATGCTCCATGGTCCCTCACATTTATTACTTTTCACAGCCAGAAGTTGGAATCCTATTAATTGGAATTTGTGCAAGGGAATGGGAGAAGTTCTGGGAGCCAGAGCAGAGCACTGGGGGGTGTTTGGGGCTGGACATGGGGCAGAGCTGCCAAGTCCCTCTGAACTGTGGGTCTGAGCACTCAGGAATGTCCCTGCCACCTCTTAATGGTGTGAATTTTTCTCTCCTCCCAGCATCCCTTCCCTGGCTCTGTTATCTGGTGCCTGCCAGAGCAAGTCCCGTCAGAAAAAAGCCAGAAGTTGGCAGATATTTTTATAGCTGCTGGAGAGTGAAGGGGCAGGTGTTCAGGAAATGCTGGGGATGGGAAACGGAGCCAGGTGAGCTCGGAGGCTGCTTTAATCTCATTTCTTGGCTCAGGAGATGGGGATGACTCTGGGTTTTATGCAGGTTCAGGCACCTTGAAAAATCAACTCGAAATTTCGGAGGGCAGCGATTGCGTTTGGTTCAGTCCTAAATCAAGAGGGGTTAGTGGAGACTGTGAGTGCTGAGCAGCCTTATCCATGGAGAACATCCTGCCTGGAATACATCTGCCTCTGAAATCAGGGAATGGCTTGGAAGGGACCTTCAAAAGCCATTTAGTCCTGCAATGAACCCTCAGCCAGCCCAGGCTGCTCAGTGCCCCATCCAAACAAGGATAAGGAAATATTTTGAGCATATTTCGGTGATAATTCATCCTCACACCTTCTCCCAGAGGAATTATCTCCCTCATGAGCATCAAGTGAGGCACAAGTTATTCCTCCTCCGTTTCACGACGTTTTCTTCAAGTTCACTAATGAGTTTCTACTTGAAATGATCTTGGTGAAAAATATCACGAAATTCCAAACTCTTTTGTGAGCTCCTGTGAGTCTGCCTGTCTGTCCCTGCTTTCCTGGAGGGTGAAGCTGAAGGAGCTGCTGCTCTGGATGTTGTTGGGTTTGGGGGTAGGGCAGTGTCAGACTCCTGCCTTCCTACTCACGAGTCAAGGAGTTCATGCTTTCTTTACTATAAACATATTTTTTTGCAGGCTTTTAAAATCCTCAGAGGTCAAAATAACACAGGTTTTGGTCCATTTGTAAGATCTTAAATCCCTGGGTGGCAAGAAATACTGTGAGAATCCCAGGCTATGTTGCTTCTCTAAATGCCTCCTCGAGGCAGAAAAAACAAATGTGGAAACCACAAATGTGCCGGGAGGGATGGGGGAATGTGCAGGCAGAGTCCTGAGCGGTGCCACAGCCCCTGAGCTGCTGCTGCTGCCGTGAAAATTTGGGATTTAGGGACAATCTGGGGGTGAGAGGGCACGGAGGAGCAGCACGGCCGTGCTTTGGGGTGGGGATGGCAGCGCGGCTTTCCCTCCGTGTCTGGTGGTGCTGCCTTTAACATCCCCTCCATCCCCCATGGGTTTTACAGCCCGTTGTTGCCTCGGGTGCCTCTTGCAGTGAGCAGGGCTGTGAAATCCCGGCGGGTTTGGGGCAGATCCAGCCCCGGAGCATCAGCCCCGGAGCATCAGCCCCGGA
>NC_031795.1:5531840-5534078 GCF_001522545.3 Parus major | reverse complement strand
CAGCCCCGGAGCATCAGCCCCGGAGCATCAGCCCCGGAGCATCAGCCCCGGAGCATCAGCCCCGCGCTCACGGCTGTGCCGGGCAGGCTCCGCATCCCCGGCTCCGCCACTCCCGTTATGATCCCCGCACCTCCCCGGCCTCTCAGGAGCCTCTTGCCATTCCTGCCGAGCTGCTGGGACAGGCAGAGCCCTGCCTGTCCTTCGGGGAGCTCTCTGCAGCCAGCCCAGCCTGGGAAGGAGAGGGACAGAAAGCCCTGCAGCACCCCGGGGGATTTCGCACCTGAATTCTCTGGGGCTGTGGAAGGGCCATGGGTGTCCCGGCTGTCACCTGGCAAAAACACCCAGCAAAACCCTGAGCAGCGCCCAAGGGTGACCCAAAGCTGTCATTGCCATGGGCTCGGCTCCTGAGCTGAGGGAGAGGCCCCCAGTCCCTCCCAGTTCATACTGGGGAGCCCGGCAGGAGCGGTGGAGGCGCAGAGGGTTTAGATTCCTTGGACAGGGATGCAGAAGGGGAGCACAAGGGAAGGCTGCAATAATTAGCACGAGGCTTCATCAGCAATTGTCCCTCCAGCCCCTGGCAGCCCCGCACCTCTCCCGCTGTTCCCCCTCGCTCGGTGACACGGCTCTGCATCAAACAGGTCGGTGTACATGAAAGCCATCTAAAATGAATGTGTATCTAAAATGAATGTACACATCATACAGCCTCGCTCCCATACAGCACGGGAAGAGGTTTTCTTGTGGTTAGCTGCTAAATTATTTATTGTGTGGCGGGCTTTAATCTCATAAACCTGCCTGCGGGCCTTGGGCAGAGCAGCCTGAGCATCCTGGAGAGCAGCACGAGGGGCTGGGGACCCGAGGTGGGAATTGTCCCGTCCCTCTGCCCCTGCCAGCTCCTTAAAAGCGGTGTCACCGTAAATTGGCCATTGTCACCAGCTCAGAGCGGGATTTACAATCGTCAATTGGAGAGGATGGCACCCACAGACCCCCGGGGACAGCAAGGGCCGGTCCCTGGAGGGTAAAAATGGAGAAGGGTGAGGAAGAGGAGCTGGGGAAATGAAGGAGCTCCACACGAGCACTGCTGGGGCTCCAGCCCGGAGCTCTTTGGCTGCCAAAGGCGGTGTTAGGGGTGGGAGGGAGAACAGAGCATCCCTCTGCCTGCTTCCCCTCCCCACTGCCTTTGGTGCTCTTGGAGCTCCTCACTCGCAAAGGGTACCCTGGCCCTGCTGAAATTAGTGACTAACAGAGCTGGAATGAAACCAGAGTTTCCCTCCTTTCTTCTGGCTCTCACACCAATTGCAGGTCTGGAGTCTATTTGGGCTAAAGCGTTGTGCAGAGCTTTGGAGCCACAGGGCAGCAGGCTGTGACCCTCTCTGCTTTCCTGCTTCGTGCAGAGCCTGTCACACCAGCAACTCGGTCTCGTTACTGAGAAATAAATAATTAGAATATCCAGGTATAATGGGAAGGAGACTGAGGAGTTTCAAAGGCACACAGGCTGCCCCTGAGCTCCCGCTGGGAAAAGGGATAACTGCACCTCCTGACTTCACAGGGAGTTCAGCTGAGGGTTCGCAATCCAAAGTGCAAAGAAAGCAAGATAAACACTGACCTTCAGCGTTAGCAATCAACCCATGGATATGTTTAAATATTGTGTATTTTGGAGCATAGCACATCCCATCGCCCGGGGCACGGTTTTTATTCTTTGCCCTTGATTTGAGGGGGGTTTGGCCACGCCAGGGTGGGGCTGGGTTTAGGCTGATTCCAGCAGCCCCAGGGTGGGCATTGCCAGGGAGATGCAGCAGGAACAGCAGGTTTGGGGGGAGAAAGGCAGCTCAGTGTTTGCTTGAGAAAACAAACAAGTTTCACGTTTTTCAAGTGTGCTGTACCCAGGCTGGCTTGTTCAGAGCCCTGTGATCAGAGGCAGCAGGCAGCCCAGGTCCAGCAGGAGCTGTGTTATTCCTCGAGGAGCATTAAGGAGCAGCCGATGCCTTCTGGAAATTGTTGATAAAGCTCTCTTTTTTAGAATCATTTTTGCTTCTCTAGCACAAATGTACTATTTCTTGTTTGGATGTTTTGCTTTCTTCATTCACTTTTATTACTGGGGACATTTACATGAAAACAGCTTTATTTTTTTGCTCTCGCAGCACATTTCCCAATTGCAGCTGCATTTCCTGCGTGGAAGGAGATCTCCACCTTCCCTGGGAATGGGGAATGGGGAATGGGGAATGGGGAATGGGGAATGGG
>NC_031795.1:5530297-5531310 GCF_001522545.3 Parus major | reverse complement strand
GATGGGGATGGGGATGATCCCTCTCCAGGCTCAGGGATGGGGATGGGGGTGGTCCCTCTCCACGTGGGAGAGGGGTGGGGATGTCCCAGCCTCTCCCTGTCTCTCTGCTCCCTTTATCCACCGTGTGGGCTCATTGGGGTGCTGGGTGTTTCCCTCCCCTCCCGAGCACAGCAATTGTTTGTGAATTCCCAGCAGAGAGAGGCTGGTGTGAAACCCTCCAGCAGGCAGGAATCCTCCCAGGGCTCCCCAGAGTGCCCGGGCCTGGCTGAGGAGCAGTTTGGGAAGGGAGAGCTGATGGATGTGTCTGGTAGATTGAGAGTGCAGGGATAATGGGAATTGAAGGCAAAACCCCAAAGGCTGCTGTGTGGTGACATCAGCGTGGTGGGATGATGGATTTATTCCCCCCAGCCCCTGCTGGGGAAGGGGCAGCACGAACCAAACTCCCTCCCCTGAAGGGGAACCTGGGGAGGAACCTGCAGGACCTTCCCTGGCTCCGTGTGCCCCGCTGGGCTCTGCAGATGGAACCTGGGGACTCCAGATGTGTGCAGCACATCTCTCATCTCCTCTCGCTCCATTTCTGCTGCAGCTTTGCTCTGGGGGTTGGCATTCCCGTGGGGGGTTTTTTGCTGGTATTTGAGAAGCTTGGGATAAGCCAAAAAGAAAGGGAAGAAGCTTCAGGAGAGGAGCTGTTGTGGCTGTGGGGTGGGGGACACCCTGCTCTGTCCCCACAGCTCCTGTCTGCAGTGCCCTGGCCCAGCTCAGCTCCTGGCAGGAGCTCTGGAGCTGCTGATTCATGGAAGCAAACACTCGGTGAGGTGAAATTCCTCGCCTGAGTGCTCCCCTCACCCCTGACCCCGCTCCCTTTCTTCCTCCTGACCCCTGAATTTCAAACCCGACCTTTGGTATGGCGGGGGAGGAGGGGAGGCAGGAGGGCAGGGAAAGGGCAGGATGAGTTTGGCTGTGGTTGGGAGGTGGGGGAGGTAAAGCTGAGATCCAAAGGATGGCTGGGATGC
>NC_031795.1:5524883-5529977 GCF_001522545.3 Parus major | reverse complement strand
CTGTGGGATGAACTGGGATGCTGTGGGATGAACTGGGATGCTGTAGGATGCACTGGGATGCTGCAGGAGTGTCCTCTTGGGATCTTCATCCTCTGAGTCCCTGCCTCAGCCCTTCAGCCTTGCCTGAGGCTGGGCTGAGGTCATGACACGCTGCCGGGGGCATTTCAAGCACAAAAGGACAATCCCTGCTGTGTCATGCCGAGCCAAGGTGACCCCATCCATCTCCCCCAGCCCTGGGGAAGGTTGATAGAGTTGCTGATAGAGTTCCACCCCTTGTCCTGAGCCCTTGGGAATGGATTTGGGGGCTGGGAGTGCTCAGTATCCCCCTGGCAGAGGGGGGCTCATTTCATGGGGTGCTGCCTTCGCCACCCCCTCACAGAGGCCGTGGGCTGGAGCAGGTGCCCCCCGGCCCTGCTGAGGTTCTGTGTGAATAAGGACGCAGTAAATGTCTCCAGCTCCCAGATTTATTCCTTCATTAGGTATTTAAATCCATTCTGCTGGATAGGATGTGTCTGTGAGGGAGGCTGCTGCTGCTTCTCTCCCTGGAATGAACGTGGGGGCTGCCAAGGGCTCTGCCAAGCCCCAAGAGCCCAGAGCCAGCGTGGCTTGGGCAGGGGAGCAGGAATGGGCTGGGGAGGGGCTCTGGTGCTTTGTTCAGCCTCTGCACAGAGTGGGGAGGGGTCTGTGGGAGGGAATCCCAGCAGAGGGGAGAGCAGGAGGCGGCTGCAGGGCTGGAGGGGGTGCAGGGATGGGAACATCCACACTGGGATGGTCCCAAATCCCCGTGGACTGGGGAGGTGCTGGGCTGGGCTCACAGGGACAAGGCCCTTGGCTCTTTGGCCACCCCAGGGACCCACTGGGTTTATCACAGGAGCCTTCCTCACCTTCCTCACCTTCCTCCTTCCCACCCCCAGCCAGGCTGGACCATCCCAGTGTGGAACATTTGGGGAGTTGCAGCAAATGCTGTAAAACTCTGCAGCCATGGAAGCAGACGGCTCCGGGAAGAGCTGAGGAACTAAAATTAGCAGGAGTGCCCCAGGCAGAGGCCACCTGGGGCTTTGTTTCGCTTTGCTCTTAACTTTCATCTCTTTTATTTATAATTTGTGGCTGATTGATTTTTACTCTTTTTTAAGCTTTTTTTTCCCCCCTTCCCTCCTTTGAAAGCGAGGAGCTTTGCTGGCTCATGGTGTGTAATCCCTGCTCTCCCAGGGGTGGCATTGCCTCTTCTGCCCCAGTTCTGCTGCCTCCTCCCCCTGAGCAGCAGAGGTGGTGGGCAAGCCCCGGGCCCACCCTGGACCACCCTGGACCACCCTGGTCTCCTCCTCTCCAGCCTTCCTCAGCTGCTTTCTGTGCTCAGCCCGGCTCCACCCCAGCCTGGAACAGGTCCTGCCCTCAGGTCTGGGACCTCTGGGAGCTGGAGGACTCACACCATGATTTCAGAATGGTTTCAGAGAATTTTTTAGATGCTGTGTCTGGATCCCTGGCAGTGCCCAGGGCCAGGCTGGATGGGTTTGGAGCAGCCTGGGACAGTGGGAGCTGGCCCTGCCATGGCAGGGGAGGGATGGGATGAGCTTTCAGCTCCCTTCCAGCCCAAACCACCCTGGATTCTGTGCCCTGTCCTGTGGCACCCGTGTGTTCCTCCTGGGCTGGGATTGGGGTTTTGGCACAGTTTGGGTTTTCTCCTCAGGCGGTTCCCAGTGTCCCTCTCCTGGGGAATGCTCCTTGCAGGGTCAGACCGGATTCCCTGGCTCGCTCTGCTCCTGGCTCCGCTCAGCCCCAGCTCTGTGCCAGCTCTGATGGCAGCAATGTGCCCGAGCTTGTCTGGAAAATCAACAAAACCTCCTTGAGCTCTGGTCAGCAAGGCGAGCTTTGGGTGAGCTCCAGCGGAGGGGAAACTGAGGAGGATTTAAAAGGTTTAACAGCCCCTCCTCAGCCCTGGGCAAAGCACCTCAACCTCTTCATTACAGAATTTATTCTTCTAATGAGGGCTGTTTTCAGCAGCCCGACCCAGCCGGGTTTCCTTTGAGCTGACCCATGTCCATCCAATCCCCAAATTCAGCTTTGCTGCTCCCCAGAGCTCTCCCGGCCCCAGCCCTCAGTGCCTCGGCTCGGGATAAATCCACAAACACTTTCTGCTGATGTTCAGGGTTTGCTCACCACCAAAGCATCCCAGAAATCCGAAACCTGGCGGAGGGAGGAGCTGGGGGTGGTGTCGGTGTCAATCAGCCTCATCCCCGGGCTCAGGGTAACACAGATTTCACTCCTCAGCTCTGGGCAGTTGGATCAGGCTTTCCTTTTGCCCCTGGGAACAGCTCAGCAAACGAAATATTCATCTGAAAGCAGCGTGTGTTTTAAAAGCCCAGAAAATCCAGCGCCTTCCCCCGAACCATTGTTCTTGCCTGCCGTGTCTCTGGCTAAATTAAGACTTTCTTAGAAATGCACAGGTTAAAAGTTTAAAAGCTTAAGGTTTCATTCATAATTCACATATCAATGAGGCTTTGATTCCTCCCGGGGAGCAGGGGCTGGTGCTGCAGTGAATGCTGATGGGGGAGCCCAGCACCTTCCCTTCCCCACAGGCACTGCAGGGAAAACCAAAGCTCTCCCTTTGGGGTCTCTGCTCTGCAGCTGACCCAGCTCAGCACCTGCCACAAGTCCTTGAGGTCTGGTGGCTGCTCAGGGCCCTGTGACAAACGAGTGACAGCTCCTGGTCCTGCTGCCACCGAGGGCAGTGTCCCCAAAGCCTGCTGGAGCCCCGTCAGAGCTCGGTCACTGCACCCAGGGATGGAGCCTTCCCCTGTGGCCGTGAGGATGAGGAGGATGAGAGGGCTGGGCTGACCTGCCGGGGTCACAGTGTGACAGCACAGCTGGGATGCTCTGTGCTCTGCTGGTGCCTCCAGGGAAGGACAGCAGTGGTTTCAGCCTGAAAGAGAGGGGGTTTAGAGGGGATATTGGGGAAAATCCTCCCCTGGCACAGGGTGCCCAGAGCGGCTGGGGCTGCCCCTGGATCCCTGGCGGTGCCCAAGGCTGGGCTGGACAGGGCTGGAGCAGCCTGGGGCAGGGGAAGGGGTCCCTGCCCATGGAATGAGATGAGATTTGGGGTCCCTTCCACCACAGACCCTTCTCTGGCTGGAGGAACAAACCCTCCACACAGCAGTGATGTGTCTGTGCCCCTCTGGGAGCTCCAGCCTGGGGTTCTGCCCCTCCTGAGGAGGAAGAGGAGGCTGGGAGAGGTTCCTGCACAGGCAGCAGGGAGGACCTGCCTTCCCCTGGCCGGGCTGATCCTTCCCATGGCTGTCCTGGCAGCCTGCCCTCCCTCCCCTCACCCAGATGGTCTCTGCATCTCCTTGTCAGGCATCCAGGAATATTTCCCCTGTGCTCTTCCCATCCTCTCCAGCAGCCTCCGTGCCTGGCTGCAGCCTTCAGCCTTAATCTCCTCTTTGTGCCTCGGGGGCACCTCTGCAGCTCCTGGCTGCCACACGAGCTCCAGCCACGGCTGCTCTGGCGCTTTTTGGGTGGAGACGCCCCCCACCCTCCCCTTCCCCCTGTCTAACACTGACAGATTCGAGAGGGATTAAAGAGAGAAGTGCAGGAGCCTTGGCTTGAAACTCGTCCCTTTTGGGAATCTTTTGCCTTCATTATCCAGCAGATAAATCTGCTTTCAGCTGCCTGTCTGTGCTGGGGACAGGAATAGCAGGGAGCACCCCCTGTGCCAATCCCCCTCCCCAGGTGTGGTGCCACTTCCATCCCATGCAGGACCACCAGGACCGTGCTGGAGACGGGCTGGGGGCCAGTGCTCTCTGCCTTTGGCTCCCTGGTTGTTATTCTTCACAAGAAATTAAATTGGAGACACCAATCTCAAGAAGGAGAGGTTGTTTTTTTTTCCCTTATTTTCCATTGTTCCTCGCCCAGACTTTTCCAGAGGATCTGTTGGCAGCAGCCTCTCGGTGGCAGCGGGGCCAGGAGGGCGCTTGGCAGCAGCTCAGCAGAGGGGATTGGATTGCAGGAGCAGAAATCCCTCCACTCTGCGAGCCTGCTTTGTTCTGCCATGGGGCATCTGGCCCTGGAATGCTGCCTGTGCCCTGCAGGTGACACTGGGGACACTGCTGGTGGCCCGGCTGCTCCGTGCAGGGAGCCACCAAGGATCCTGTGCCAGGGCACTGCCTTCAGGGGTCTTTGGGGTGGACTTGTGTTTTTTCAAACTTCTTAAAATCTGTGTTAAAAATCTGCTAAAAGATGAACGAAGGCAGCTGCTCTGAGTTCTGAGCCAGCTTCATGGCTGTGTCTCTGAACGGCCTTGGCAGCTCTGGGGGGAAGCTTTGGGAAGTTTTGGAGCTTGGGCAGAGGTTGGAGCTTCCCCTCCCTGTGGGACCCACATTTGGGGGTGTTTGCTGAGCTGTCTCTGGGTGCTGCCTGTGAGTTTTGCAGTTAGTGTGGCTGTCAGACCCCAGGCACTGCCACACTCCGGGTTTTCCACTGGAGTTGCATTGATGGCTGATCTTTCCTCCCAAAAACCCCCCAGGGGCTCATCCTCACCTCCTTTCCCCTTCCCATCTCTGCTTATCCAAAGCTCCCCTGATATTTAAATCTCCCCACAGCCCCAGCATCACCTCTCTCAGCATCACTGATCGATTCCCAGCCAGGTCTTTGCTGGTAAAAGAAGAGCTCAGGTTCCAGCTGGGGCAGGGGGATCCGAGCCCAGCCTGGCTGGCAGCAGATGCTGCTGTGGCTGAGCTCTGGTGGCTTCAGTGCTCTGAACCTTCCCAGCCATTCCTTCAGATTTTCCCAGGGGTCAGGTTGATAATGAAGGGATTAATTTAATTCCCCCGCTCCTCCTGCAGCTGGTGTGTCCCTGCTCATCTGCTGGTGTTTTTATGGGCACGATTCAGGCTCTGCCCAGGGCTGGAGCCCAGGAGATCCTGGGCTTGTGCTTGTCCCCATGGACTGGGAGCTGTGGGGTGCACTGGCCCTGGGCTGGGCAGGAGTAAAACAGCCCATGAAGTCTGGAAACACAATGATAACTGAAAAGGTTTTGACTTCTGTGGAGTGACCTGGTGTAAAAATCACCTTCCCCCAGTCCCACTGCAAGGGTCAGAC